>NC_091370.1:2292265-2439765 GCF_038502225.1 Cherax quadricarinatus | reverse complement strand
AGAGCCTGCAATTCCCAGAGCTTGCAGTTTTGCTAAGAGGCCCTGGTGCCACACCCGGTCGAAAGCACCAGCAATGTCCAGTACTACCACACAGCTGACTTTGGATTTATCCAGTGACTGGTGCCACTTAGTAGAGAGGTTTAACAACAGATCAGCAGCAGAGTAACCTTTCCTGAAGCCATATTGACGGTCTAAAGTAGTGAGTGGCAGTCAAAATCTCTGTCATTTGTCTTGAGATTATTGTCTCAGGATCTTACAATGATTGACAGGAGTGACGCTGGTCTGTAGTTGCTGATTTCTATGCCTCTTTTGTAGACAGGATATTTTTTGTTTTGCTCTTTCCATAAGTGATATTACTGTGATTGCAAGTGTTGATATTACCTGTTAAATTGTATGCGTTAATTTATTTATTTTTTTTAGCTATCACTGCAGCAGTCCTCCAGGCAGGGTGGCGAAAAAGAAAAACTTTCACCATCATTCACTCCATCACTGTCTTGCCAGAAGGGTGCTTTACACTACAGTTTTAAACTGCAACATTAACACCCCTCCTTTAGAGTGCAGGCACTGTACTTCCCCATCTCAGGACTCAAGTCCGGCCTGCGGTTTCTGAATCCTTCATAAATGTTACTTTGCTCACCTCCAGCAGCACGTCAAGTATTAAAAACCATTTGTCTTAGTTCACTCCTATCAAACACGCTCACTTGTGCCTGCCGGAAGGTCAAGCCCCTCGCACACAAAACCTCCTTTTACCCCTCCCTCCAACCCTTCCTGAGCAGACCCCTACCCACGCCTTCCTTCCTACAGACTGATACACTCTTGAAGTCATTCTGTTTAGCTCCATTCTCTCTACATGTCCCAGACACCTCAACAACCCTTCCTCCAGCCCTCTGGACAACAGTTTCAGTAATCCCGCACCTCCTCTAACTTCCAAACTACGAATTCTCTGCATTATATTCACACCACACATTGCCCTCAGACATGACATCTCACCTCAGCCTTCTCCTCGCTGCAACATTCATCACCACGCTTCACACACCCATATAGGCGTTGGTAAACTATACTCTCACTTACATTCCCCTCTTTTGCCTCCAAGGACAAAGTTCTTTATACTCCACAGACTCTAAGTGCACCACTCACTCTTTTTCCCTCATCAATTCTACCAGTTCACCTCATCTTTCTGAACCACATCCGCTGTACGTCCCTCCCAAATATCTGAATCGTTCACCTCCTCCATACTCTCTCCTCAATCGATATTCAATCTTTCATCACACCTAATCTTTTTATTTATCCTCATAACCTTACTCTTTCCTGTATTCACCTTTAATTTTCTTCTTTTGCACACCTAAATTCATCCACCAATCTCTGCAACTTCTCTTCCAGAATCTACCCAAGAGCACAGTGTCATCAACAAGAGCAGCTGTGACAACTCCCATTTGTGTGATTCTTTATCTTTTAACTCACGCCTCTTGCCAAGACCCTGCGCATTTGCTTCTCTTACTAAACCATCTATAAATATATTAGAAAGCAACCACGGTGACATCACATCCTTGTCTAAGGCCTACTTTTACTGGGAAAGAATTTCCTCTTTCCTACATATGCTAACTGACCTCACTATCTATTAAAAACTCTTCACTGCTTTCCAGTAACCTACCTCCTACACCACTTGCACAACATCTGCCACATTGCCCCTATCCACCCTGTCATACGCCTTTTCCAAATCCATAAATGCCACAAAGACCTCTTTAGCCTTATCTAAATACTGTTCCTTATATGTTTACCACTGTAAACACCTGGTCACACACCCCTACCTTTCCTAAAGCCTCCTTGTTCATCTGCTATCTATTCTCCGTCTTACTCTTAATTCTTTCCCGGTATAACTCTACCATGCACTTGTTGTTATTGAGAAAATTGAGAGCAAACAGGAAACTAGAATAGCTACGAATACAGAAGTATATTAGTGTTTACAGATATTTGCAAGTGAACAATGTTTAAGACTAAAGACTCTGGCATTTATGGATTTGAGAAAAAGGCTGCTATATTCAGGGTGGTGAAGCTACAGATATATAAATTGTGGGCTAGCTTTTAGATATTTTGAGATAGTGAGTAAGTATGTGAAAGAGAAGTATTCCCCGGTAGTAGGCCTTAGTTTCAGAGGATGCTGTGATGTCACCACTGTTGTTGGCTCAATTTATAGATGGTATGAAAGAATCTTGAAGAAGTCTGATGAGTTAAGACAAGGGCTCACATAAAGCAGGGATTTGTCACGGTGCTAACTGATGACACTGGCTCTGTGAAGGAAAGACTCTGGCCACGAAGACAATGGATGAGAACTATTTGAAACCTGTAGAAGAAATTAAAAGTGAGAAAATAGTATGAGGGTAATAAAAAATTGAGAAAATTTAATAAAATAATATAACACTTATGTGAGTTTTCTTTGATTATTATCTTAATAGTTCTTCTTCTTAGTGCTTTTCCTTTCATATCCATGGGGAAATGGAATAAGAATCTTTCCTCTGTAAGCCATGCATGATGTAAAAGTCAGTTAAAATGCCGGGAACAATGGGCTAGTAACTCCTTTTCCCGTATAGCCTACTAAAAAGAAAAAGAAGAAAGCTGTGATTACTTCCCAGTAAAAGTAGGTCTTAGGGATGTGTAATGTCTCCATGATTGTTTAATATATTTATAGATGGGGTGTAAAAGAAGTAAATGGTAGGGTGTTGGGGAGAGGGATGGGATTAAATTATGGGGAATCAAATACAAAATGGGAGTTGACGCAGTTACATTTTGCTAAGGTTAGTGGATGAGTGTGGGAGGGTGTGTAAAGGTAGAAAGTTAAAAGGGAGCATAGATAAGAGTAAGGTGATGAGGGTATCAAATGATTTAGAAAAAGAAACATTTGATATCACATTGGAGAGAGGGAGTATGGAAGAAGTGAATGTTTTCAGTTATTTGGGAGTTGACTTGTCAGTGGATGAGTTTATGAAGGATGAGGTTAAGCATAGAATTGATGAAGGAAAAAAGGTGAGTGGTGTGTTGAGGTATCTGTGGAAACAAAAAATGTTATCCATGGATGCAAAGAAGGGAATGAATGAAATACAGTGGACCCTCGACCATTGATATTAATCCGTTCCTGAGAGCTCATCGTTAGTCGAAATTATCGTTAGTCGAGTTAATTTTCCCCATAAGAAATAATGGAAATCAAATTAACCCGTTCCTGACACCCCAAAGTATTGAAAAAAAAAAAAAAATTTACCACATGAAATATTAATTTTAATGCACACAAACTGAAGAAGACATGTACAATTACATGACACTTACCTGTATTGAAGATCTTGTGATGATTGATGGGATGGGAGGAGGGGAGAGTGTGTATGGTGTTAGTGTTCAGAAGGGGATTCCCCTTCCATTAGGACTTGAGGTGTCAAGTTCTTTTTTGGGGTTACTTCCCTTCTTCTTTTAATGCAACTAGGACCAGCTTGAGAGTCACTGGACCTCTGTCACACAACATATCTGTCCATAGAGCTCTGTACCTCCCGTTCCTTTAAGATTTGTCTAAAATGGGCCACAACATTGTCATTGTAATAGTCACCAGCACGGCTTGCAATAGCTGTGTTAGGATGATTTTCATCCATAAAGGTTTGCAGTTCAACCCACTTTGTACACATTTCCTTAATCTTTGAAGTAGGCACAATGGATTCCACAACTGGCATAGGCGTCTCAGGGTTAGCCCCAAACCCTTCAAAACCTTTCTTAATTTCCATACTAATTCTCACCCATTTTATCACAGGGTTGGCACTAGAAACTTTCTTGGGGCCCGTGGTGACTTATTTTGCAGGTGCATTCACTAAAAACGCTGTGATAATATGAAATGTTCCGATTGTATGTTTGGATGCGACCGCGGTGGCTGGCTTGTAAACTGGCACCCACGGGACAAGTGAGGCACACTTAGCATTGGTCGAGTTTTTTAGCGCTAGTCGAGGCAAAATTTTTGCGTTAAAATGTATCGCTAGTCGGATTTAACGTTATATGCCATCGTTGGTCGAGGGTCCACTGTATAGTGATACCAACACTTTTATATGGGTGTGAAGCTTGGGTTGCAAATGCTGCAGCGAGGAGGTGGCTGGAGGCAGTGGAGATGTCCTGTCTCAGGGCAATGTGTGGTGTAAATATTATGCAGAGAATTCAAATTGTGGAAATTAGGAGGAGTTGTCAAGTTACTAAAAGTATTATTCAGAGGGCTGAAGAGGGGTTGTTGTGGTGGTTTGGTCATTTAGAGAGAATGGATTAAAGTAGAATGACTTGGAGAGCATATAAATCTGTAGGGAAAGGAAGGCGGGGTATGGGTTGTCCTCGAAAAGGTTGGAGGGAGGAGGTAAAGGAGGTTTTGTGGGTGAGGGGCTTGGATTTCCAGCAAGCATATGTGAGTATATTGGATAGGAGTGAATTAAGACAAATGGTTTTTGGGACCTGGTGAGCTGTTGGAGTGTGAGCAGAGTAATATTTTGTGAAGGGATTCAGGGAAACTGGTTAGCCAGGCTTGAGTCCTGGAAATGGGAAGGACAATGCCTGCACTTTAAAAGAAGGGTGTGGGATATTGGCAATTTGGAAGGGCTTCTGAACTGTCAGAACTGATCACCTCTGCAAATACAGTGATTATGTATGAGTGAGGTGAAAGTGTTGAATGATGATGAAAGTATTTTCTTTTTGGGGAGTTTCTTTCTTTTTGGGTCACCCTGCCTTGGTGGGAGACGACCAACATGTTAAAGAAGAAAAAATTAAAATAAACCCAGTGTAGTTAGGTAGGTCACTTTCCCTTTCTTACCAATCTCTTCCTGTCTACCACAATTTTTTTGTTGTTATTAAAATCTTACCCAGACCTTTCCCTCTTTATTCTTGCCATTCCTATCGCTGAACAAAAGCAAAAAAAAAAAAAAAAAAATTGCATGTAGTTATATTAAGTAAATGAAAATGTATTAATGAGTTCTTTTGTACTTTATTTACAGATTCTACAATCACTGGGGATATTAGTGACATGTTAATGAAAGTTACCGGCGTATTACAAACTAAGCCACAGTCTAAAAGTCGGACAAGCGTAACCTTGCGCTCGGAGCAGTATTCAGTTATCAAGATTCCTCCAAAGGATCCGGACATGCCAGCATTTGATATTATGGTTGTGTGTGATCCAGTGTCCACTGCTGCTCAGAAGATAGGACCAATTCTTCTAGTGATTCAAGAAGTGGTTAATGCCAACATTCGTGTAGTACTAAATGCCATTGAAAAGCATTCAGAAATGCCACTGACAAGGTGAGTTAAATATTTGATGTTATTGCAAGATGAAGCTTATCAGCAGCATCCTTCATGGGGATTCATTGCTGCTGATGATGCACACCTCATCCAAGAAATTTGAACTATGCTTTTCCTTGGATCTTGATTACTGAACCTATGATTCCTCAGCAGCGCTGTATAGCCCTTGAGGTTTAGCACTTCTTTTTTATTATAATAATAATATGATTCCTCAAGTAGTAGGTAGTAGGTTGCAGGTTGCTAGTCAGCGACCATCTTGGGGCTTAACACTATTTAATCATATGAGTGTGAAACAGAAGCTTGTGAAATATATTCCACTCTGCTAGAACTGCTGGTCTTCTCTTTCTGTTTCCTGAACCTTTTAAAATGGCAAGTATATCTTAAATGTTTTCTTATATTCATTATTCAGATAGATAATATTACTGTCCTGTGTTTCTTTTCAATTTTGGTTGCCTGGTCTGAGACCAGATGGAGGCAGTGATCCCCAGAACTATAAAGGAATAACATTTAAGAACTAAGTACTTGCGGGTTTAGTCATCACATCAGTGAAGAAAGTCTGGCAGTGGTGGCAGTTATACAGCCCTCAGACCATCCCTGAGAGTTGATCAAGATGATCAGCTCTCAGGGATGGTCTGATGGCTGTATGAACTTTGTAGTTGATGATTTAAGGGTATTTGATAGCTTTGAAGATTGCTTGAACTTAGAACAGTATTGTAGTCAATGAGTTTGCTGGTTACAGCAGGCCCAGGGGCCATTATGGTTTTTAATATGGAGATAGGTTATAAACAATTCCTTACAAGCTGAAACACCTGGAACACGACTGGGTCATTTCTTTGAGACCCTTTTAACTTGTGTCTTTTTAGTTACTGACCTTACTACCATGCTTGATATGGTAAATGAACCACTTAAAAATATCCTTATTTGAATGATAATCAACATACTCTTTCAGTTTAAAGAAGACACACTACAGTGCATAATTTTTTAACTCTTAACCGAATTTGGCCAGAGCCATGACATCCCTGTGTTAGTGAATTTTTAAAAAGAATAGATTATTTTTCTAACAACATCTAAGAGCATTTAACCCTTTGGGGGTTGGCAGGTCCTCTCAGAGACTTGTTCTCAGGGTCGGCCAAATTTAAAAAAAAAAAAATTATGTTTTTCTTATGAAAAGATAGAGAATCTTTTCCTGATCATAATGACACCAAAAGTATGAAATTTGATGGAAAACTTACGGAATTATGCTCTCGTGAAGTTAACGGTCTCAACGATGTTTACGCATCGGGTATTTTGCCCACTTTGAGCCCTATTTTCGGCCAATTCCAGTGTACTAGTCGACAAAAATCATAACTGTTTCGCTAGAACTCCATTTTTTCTATCGAATGAGTACAAGAAACCATCCATTTACCGATTTCAACTATCCAATAAAGTGGTCAGAATTTAGCAATTTTGCCAATTTCACAGAAATTTCAAAAGATGCCAATTTCCGAATAGGGTCCAGAATAAACAAGAAAGACATTCCTGGTACTAAAATAACAAGTTCTCTGTTCATTAGTCACATCCCCAGGCCCCCTCTTATATTTCTTTGGCTTTCCACTTTGAATTTTTAATCTCACAAAAAATAGAAGATTTACTGCTATACAGACTACTGCATTAGTGTAGAAATGGGATAAATAATATCAGCGCACTTGTGAAAGAAAATTAGACTCACCAGTTGATGTGTATTGGACGCTTGGCATGATTTGTTTACTTTTGAACTTTGGTAAAAATCGAACATTTCTGCTACTTTGAGCTCAATTTCAAGGTACTTTTCATTGTAAAACCAGTCAAAATCATCTCCATTTCTGTAATATGTCTTCCATTCTATAAAATGAGACCAAGAAAACTAGTATACAACAATAAATACCATACGAAAATACAGTGTAAAGCCGCTGTTTTAATCCAAAAACAAGGTCAAAGTTTTTTTTCTCATTACGCACTGTATGCCGCAGCACTTTTTTTTATACTGCGCACACTGACCACATACACCCATTCTTTCAATTGTAGGCCTACCAGCTTTCTTTTACTATATTTGAGGGCGCTAGAATTTAGGCATACTAGTACGTGAAAAACCCTGGGTCGTAAGCCGTACTAGTATGTCCGAAACCCCCAAAAGGTTAAAATTGAATATTACAGTGGACCCCTGCATACCGGACGCATCGCATACCGTACAATCCGCATACCGGACGCTTTGATCGCAAAAATTTTGCCTCGCATACCGCCCAAAAACCCGCTCACCGCCCTTCGTCCGAGACGCGTCCAATGTGCGGCCTGAGCCACGCTCACCTGTTCCGCCGGTGGCATTGTTTACCAGCCAGCCTCCGCGGTAACATCCAAGCATACAATCGGAACATTTCGTATTATTACAGTGTTTTTGGTGATTTTTTCTGGAAAATAAGTGGCCATGGGCCCCAAGAAGGCTTCTAGTGCCAACCCTACAGCAATAAGGGTGAGAATTACTATGGAGATGAAGAAAAAGATCATTGATAAGTATGAAAGTGGAGTGCGTGTCTCCGAGCTGGCCAGGTTGTATAATAAACCCCAATCAACCATCGCTACTATTGGTGGTACAGCTGCTGCTGTACCACCGTCAGCTGCTGCTGCACTGTCAGCTGCTGCTGCACTGTCAGCTGCTGCTGCACTGTCAGCTGCTGCTGCACTGTCAGCTGCTGCTACTGTACCACCGTCAGCTGCTGCTGCTGCTGTAGTACCTTCTGCTGCTGCTGTAGCATCGTCTGCTGCTGCTGTAGCATCGTCTGCTGCTGCCGTAGCATCGTCTGCTGCTGCTGTAGCATCGTCTGCTGCTGCTGTAGCATCGTCTGCTGCTGCTGTAGCATCGTCTGCTGCTGCTGTAGCATCGTCTGCTGCTGCTGTAGCATCGTCTGCTGCTGCTGTAGCATCGTCTGTTGCTGCTGTAGCATCGTCTGTTGCTGCTGTACCACCGTCAGCTGCTGCTGCTGCTGTAGCACCGTTGTTGGTGTGGCTTATTGAGAATACCAAGAAACAATTAACCCCAGAGGATTTGCCACCCAGGATAACCCAAAAAAGTCAGTGTCATCGAAGACTGTCTAACTTATTTCCATTGGGGTCCTTAATCTTGTCTCCCAGGATGCAACCCACACCAGTCGACTAACACCCAGGTGAACAGGGAAAATGCCTGGAACTAGTGCTCATATTGGTGAATTTAGAGCCAGCAAAGGTTGGTTTGAGAGATTTAAGAATCGTAGTGGCATACACAGTGTGATAAGGCATGTTCTGGAAGAAAATGCCAAACAGGACCTACAGTACTCAGGAGGAAAAGGCACTCCCAGGACACAGTGTCTCATCAGTCATTGCTGCATCTTCAATAAAGGTAAGTGTCATTTATTCTTCATTTAGTAGAGTAGTACATGCACAATATATATTGTGCATGTACTACTCTACTATTGTGCATGTATCCTTCTCTTTGTGTGTAGGAAAATGTATATTTCATATGGTAAAAATTTTTTTTTCATACTTTTGGGTGTCTTGCACGGATTAATTTGATTTCCATTATTTCTTATGGGGAAAATTCATTCGCATACCGAACATTTCGCATAACAACCAGCCCTCTTGCACGGATTAAGGTCGCTATGCGGGGGTCCACTGTACTATGGAAAGACGCTTGAAGAATTTTCAAGTTTTCTTTAATACCTCGGCTGTCTTCCAGCAAGGTAGGGTGACCTAAAAAAAGGACACACTCACAGTTATTCATTCAGTCACTGTCTTGCCAAAAGCTCAGGCTCAGGAAACTTTCCAAGCTGCAAAGTCCCCATCCCTCCTTCATAGTGCAGGCACTCTACTTCATACCTCCAGGACTCATATCTGGCTAACCAGTTTTCTTGAATCTCTTTTTAAATATTTATTTATTTACACTTTAACAGCATGTCAAATCATAAAAATTAATTGACTTCATTCCTATCTAACATGCTCATATAGGCCTGCTGGATATCCAAGTTTCTAGCACTCAAAATCTCCCTTAACCCTTCTCTCCAACCCTTCCTGGGGTGGCCCCTACCCCTCCTACCCTCTACCCCAAATTTATGCACTCTCCTAGTCAGTGTTTTTATCTCCATCCTCTCTAAATGTTTATGCCTCCTCAACAACTCCTACTCTGCCCTCTGAATAATGCTTTTAGTAACTCCATACATTCTTCAAATCTCCAAGCTCCGAATTCTGTACATGATATTTACACGACACATTGCCCTCAAATGTGACATTTCCTCTGCTTCCAGCTTCCTCCTCACTGCAATGTTGAAAGCCCATGCTCCATACCCATACAACAGTGTTTGTCACCATTGTACTCTGGTACATTACCTTTTTTTTGCCTCCATGGATATACAGTGGACCCCCGCATAACGATCACCTCCGAATGCGACCAATTATGTAAGTGCGTTTGTACGTGTATGTTTGGGGGTCTGAAATGGACTAATCTACTTCACAATATTCCTTATGGGAACAAATTCGGTCAGTACTGGCACCTGAACATACTTCTGGAGTGAAAAAATATCGTTAACCGCGGGTCCACTGTAGTTCTTTGTCTCCACAGATGCCTGATGCTCACCACCTTTTTTACCCTTAGTCTGTTCTGTGCTTCATCTCATCTGCTGACAAGTCCACTCCCAAATATCTAAACACATTTACTTCTTATATATTCCCTTCTTCCAATCTGTTATCCGATCTTTCATTGCCTAGTTGTTTTATTAGTTTTATTACCTTGCTCTTTCCTGTGTTTACATTGAATTTTCTTCTTTAACTTTTTTTTAACACATCAGCTGTTTCCCACTGAGGCAGGGTGACCCAAATAGAAAGAAAACCCCCAAAAGAAAGAAAAAACTTTCATCATCATTCAACACTTTTACCATCACTCACATAATCACTGTCTTTGCAGAGACACTCAGATATGACAGTTTAGATGTCCTTCCAAACTGCCAGTATCCCAAACCCTTCTTTTAAAGTGCAGGCATTATCTAGAGCCTACCTGAAGGGTATTCCAGGGATCAACACCCCTGCAGCCCGGTCCATGACCAGGCCTTCGGGTGGATCAGGTCCTGATCAACCAGGCTGTTACTGCTGGCTGCACATAGTCCAACGTACGAACCACAGCCTGGCTGATCCAGCACCGACTTTAAGTACTGTCCAGCTCCCTCTTGAAGGCAGCCAGGGGTTTATTGGTAATTCCTCGTATGCCTGGTGGGAGGCTGTTGAACAATCTTGGGGCCCCGGACACTTGTGATGTTTTCTCTTAGTGTACCAATGGCGCCCCTACTTTTCATTGGGGGTATTTTGCATCGCCTGTCAAGTCTTTTACTTTCGTAGGGAGTGATTTCTGTGTGGAAATTTGGGCCCATTCCTTCTAGGATATCTCTCTCTCGCCTGCATTTCAACGAGTACAAGTCAAGTGCTTCTAAGCGTTCCCAGTAGTTAAGGTGTTTGATAGAGCTTTTATGTGCAGTAAAGGTTCTCTATACACTCTCTAGATCTGCAATTTCACCTGCTTTGAATGGAGATGTTAATGTACAGCAGTATTCCAGCCTAGAGAGAACAGGTGATTTGAAAAGGATCATCAGTGGCTTGGCATCTCTTGTTTTGAACATTCTCATTATCCATCTTATCATTTTCTTTGCAGTTGTGATCGTGGTGCTGTTGTGATCCTTGAAAGTGAGATCCTCAGACATTATCACTCCCAGGTCCCTCACATTATTTTTCCGCTGTATTATATGATCAGAGTTCTTAGGATACTCAATTCTAGTTATTATCTCCTCCAGTTTTCCATAACGGAGTAGTCGGAATTTGTCTTCACTGAACATCATGTTTTCTGTTGCTCATTGAAAAACTTGGTTTATTTCTTCTTGGAGGTTAATTGTGTCCTCAATAGATGACAGTCTCATGCAGATCCTAGTATCATCTGCAAAGGATGATACGGTGCTGTGGATTACATCTCTGTCTATGTCTGATATGAGGATGAGGAACAGGATGGAGGCGAGTACTGTGTCTTGTGGATCAGAGCTTTTCACTATGGCAGCTTCTGATTTAACTCTGTTGACCACTACTCTTTGTGTTTGATTGGTTAGAAAGTTGAAGATCCATCTCCCCTCTTTGCCAGTTATTCCTTTAGCACATATTTTGTGTGCTTTTATGCCATAATAACCCTTGTCAAATGCTTTTGCAAAGTCTGTGTATATTACATCTACATTATGTTTTTCTTCCACTGCATTCAAGACTATATCATAGTGATCCAGTAGTTGCAAGAGGCAGGAACGACTCACTCTGAACCCATGTTACCCTGGATTGTGCAGTTTTTGGGAATCCAAGTGGTTTGCACTCGTGCTTCTTAGCACTCTTTCAAAGATTTTTTTGATGTGGGATGTTAGAGCTATTGGTCTATAGTTCTTAGCTAATGCTTTGCTGCCACCTTTATGGAGTGGGGCTATATCCATTGTTTTAAATGACTGGAATTTCACCCATGTCTAACCTTCTTCTCCATAGTATACTTAGGGCACACAAAAGGAGTTTCTTTCAGTTCTTAACCCTTTCAGGGTTTCGGACGTACTAGTACGGTTTACGCACCAGTGTCCATGACGTACTAGTACGCATAAATTCTAGCGCCTTCAAGTCTAGTGAGAGAAAGCTGGTAGGCCTACATATGAAAGAATGGGTCTATGTGGTCAGTGTGCGCAGTATAAAAAAAATCCTGCAGCACACAGTGCATAATGAGAAAAAAAAACTTTGACCGTGTTTTTGGATTAAAACAGAGATTTTGCACTATATTTTTGTATGGTATTTATTGTTGTATTCTAGTTTTCCTGGTCTCATTGTATAGAATGGAAGACATAATACAGAAATTGAGATGATTTTGACTGGTTTTACAATGAAAAGTACATTGAAATTGAGCTCAAAGTAGCAGAAATGTTCGATTTTTACCAAAGTTCAAAAGTAAACAAATCGTGCTAAGCGTCCAATACAAGTCAGCTGGTGAGTCTAATATTTTTTCACAAGTGCGCCTATATTATTTATACCATTTCTACACTAATGCAGTAGTCTGCATAACAGTAAATCTTAATTTTTTGTGAGAATAAAAATTCAAAGTGGAAAGCAAAAAAAATGTAAGAGGGGCCTGAGGACATGACTAATGAACAGAGAAAATGTTATTTTAGTGCCAGGAATGTCTTTCTTGTTTATTTTGGACCCTATTTGGAAATTGGCATCTTTTGAAATTTGTGTGAAATTGGCAAAATTGCTAAATTCTGACCACTGTATTGGATAGTTGAAATTGGTAAATTGGTGGTTTCTTGTGCTCATTCGATAGACAAAATGGAGTTCTAGTGAAATAGTTATGATTTTTTTCGACTAGTAGATTGGAATTGGCCAAAAATAGGGCTCAAAGTGGGCAAAATCGCCTATGCGTAAACATCTTCGAGATCGCTAACTTCATGAGAGCATAATTCCGTAAGTTTTCCATCAAATTTCATACTTTTGGTGTCATTATGATCGGGAAAAGATTCTCTATCTTTTCATAAGAAAAAAAATAATTATTTTTTTTTTTGAAATTTGGAGGACCCTGAGAACAAGTCTCTGAGAGGGCTTGTGGACCCTGAAAGGGTTAATGAACACAGATTTCCACGAGTCTGGACCTGGGGCTGAGTGCATGGGCATGTTGTCAGTGACTTTCTCAAAGTCTATCTGAGTTAGGCTAATGTCGGAAATCTGGCATACATTGATGGTGTTTTGAGGCTTGTCCATGAAAAAATCATTTGGATTGTTGATGTTTAGACTAATTTGTAGCTCACTAAACATAGAATTGTATTGGGATTTCGGTATCGCACTCATTTCTTTGTTGTCACCTGTGTAAGTTTCATCTTGTCTGAGCAAGGGCCCGATACTAGATGTGTATTTGCCTTGTTTTTGGCATGTGAAAAGAAATAATTTGAATTTCTTTCAATATCACTCATCACTTTTAGCTGCTGTCTCTCCCGGGTCTTGCAAGAGTCCTTTAACTTAAGTTCAATACTTTCCGCTTCCCTGGCTAGTGCTTCCTTCTGTGTATTGGATAATCTAGCGCTCTTAAGGAGCTCAGTGATTCTTCATCGTCTTCTGTAGAGGGAGCATCTTTCACCAGTTTACTTCTTTTCTTCTTCTTTCTTAGGGTAATATGCCTTGAACATACTTCAGCTGCCAGGAAGTTTATGGTTTGGGATTTCAGTATCGTTGTTTTATCACTCACACGGCAGCTAGGCCTACGATAAGTTTCCCCTTACACTTCATTTAAATTTATTTCATTCTGATTTCTCGGTGGTGGTAGTTTTTTTTTTTTCTAGCTAGTCCACTCTCTTCACTACTGTTACCCTTAACCCTTTCAGGGTCCGTGCTGTAGATCTATGGCTTTACGTTCAGGGTCCAAACCGTAGATCTGTGC
This sequence comes from Cherax quadricarinatus, assembly GCF_038502225.1. Classification (NCBI taxonomy): domain Eukaryota; kingdom Metazoa; phylum Arthropoda; class Malacostraca; order Decapoda; family Parastacidae; genus Cherax; species Cherax quadricarinatus. Next base: position 2,425,991 of record NC_091370.1, on the reverse strand, counting down.
CAAAATTCTAGCAGCGTCAAATTTAGCGCAAAAAGGCTGGTATGCCTACATGTGAGAGAACAGGTCTGCGTGGTGTGTGTGCACCGTAAACAAAAATTCTAGGCGCCCGCATAGCATTATGGGAACTCCGGCTCAGTTACCTTTGTTCACCATGCCTCGTTGCAAGGCAGCTCTCACTCCAGGGAAAATTGGGACTCTCCTCTTCCTATCTGATAGTTCTGACTCTGATGGAAGTAGAAATGAAGACGAATTCTTTGGCTTTGATCAGTTAGTGACCGAAAGGAATGACCAGGATATCGATAATAGTGCAGAAAACCCTGATGATCCTCAACCTTCTACCTCTGGTGTGGGCAGGCCTCAGTCACATTCAGTTGTACCTCATTGCAAGAGAAAACTATTATTTTTGCGTGGCCAGGCCTCTGACTTCAGTACTGATGATTTATTTATTTATTTATTTATTTATTTATTTATTTATTTAGAAATTTTAGCATACACACAGAGGTACAAAAAAAAATACAGGTAAGAGCAGCATGCCAAAGCCACTTATATGCATAGCATTACGGGCTGGCTTAAAATTAACTTAAGATTAACTAAGCAATGATGAAATCAGTGATAAGACATTATTGTAAACAGATAACTATAAAGCACAAATGAGTATTACAAAGACAGGTCATATGGTTGCATGCATTGCTGTACATTCAGTCGAATGGAGTATTCTGTTAGGTAGTGTATTTAAAAAAATAACAAAGTTAGATTGGGTCCTAGGTTTAACATTTATGTGATATAATTTTAAGGTTCAGTTATTCAGTATTTATTTGGTTTTGAGTGAGTAAGTGAACTTTGAGAAGAGACTTGAATTTATAAACAGGTAGTGTTTCTTTTATATTTACAGGGAATGAGTTCCAGATTTTAGGGCCTTTTATGTGCATTGAGTTTTTGCATAGCATGAGATGGACACGAGGAACATCAAAGAGTGATCTGTGCCTTGTGTTATGGTCATGTGTTCTGTTGAGGTTGGCAAGGAGATGTTTGAGGGGAGGGTTAATATCAGAGTTAAGTGTTCTATGTATGTAATAGGTGTAATAATAAGTATGGATGTTTTGTATGGTGAGTAGGTTGAGTGTTTTGAATATTGGTGGAGTGTGCTGCCTGTAGTGAGAATTTGTTATCATTCTAACTGCAGCCTTTTGTTGGGTAATTAGTGGTCTGAGATGGTTAATTGTTGTTGAGCCCCATGCACAAATTCCATAGGTGAGATAGGGGTAAATAAGAGAGTGATAAAGGGCCAGGAGGGCTGACTGTGGAACATAGTACCGTATCTTCGATAGTATGCCTACAGTCTTGGAAATTTTCTTAGAAATTTGTTGTATATGTGTATGAAATTTGAGTCTATTATCGAGGTGGATTCCTAAGAATTTTCCCTCTGTTAGCTTTGTGATAGGTGATCCGTTTATCGTTATGTTAAGAGGTACATCTGTGGATTATGTGGATTATGATTTTATTGCTCTTGACGATCATTCGAGTAGTGATAGTGAGGAAACATTTTCACCAGTGAAGCGTCGGTATATACGCCGCAGCATGCGCTCGGGTAGTGTTACCTATGCAGTGCTCAGGGGACAGAGTACATCCTGGAGTACATCCTGGAGTACATACCGGAGTACATCCCGGAGTACATCCTGGAGTACATCCCGGAGTACATCCTGGAGTACATCCTGGAGTACATCCTGGAGTACATCCCGGAGTATATCTTGTGGCCCTACACCAGGAATAGGCAGTGAAAGTGAGGATGATGTGGCTACACTTGGCATGGATAGACCACAGGCATCAGTAGGTGGTGGTAGTGGTGTTGGTAGTGCCATGGCCATGCATGACTCACCAGCCCAGGCTGGGACCCACACTGCTGACTCCTCAGTTCAAGGACAAAGCGGAGCGTCAGCCACCAGCCCACCACAACTACCAGCACAACCAGCTTATGATGTCCAGTATCCACCAGCAAACCGTATCTGGGATTGGCAGCAAAATTCCAACTTTGTTCCCAAGCCCCACCAGTTTGATGACTCTCAAAGTGGAATTCTATCTACTTGTCCCCTTGGAAACACTGCAAATGAACTGGAATTCTTTGAACTATTCTTTGACCAGCCCTTGATGGAAACTATTGTCAGGGAAAGTAACAAGTATTTTGAGTACACCATGGCAAATACGATCATATCACCACAGTCAAGATTACACCAGTGGAAAGAGGCAACTGTTGCAGAAATGTATATGCTTTTTGCAACAATAATGCTTATGCCTCATGTGTATACGCATAATATAAAGTCATATTGGTCCACAGATTGGCTAATTTGTACCCCAGTCTTCAGTGAAATCATTCCAGTGAACAGGTTTATCTTACTGTTACATATTTTGCACTTCTCTGACAAAACCAGGCCTGACAGAAGTGACAGGTTATACAAGATTAGAAATGTTTTTATGTATCGGAAACAAAAGTTCAACATGTACTTTTATCCATTCAGGAATCTTGTAATTGACAAGCCTTTGATTTTGTTCAAAGGTAGACTGTCGTTCAAACCGTGCCCTGGTATTGGATATTGTTGTATACACAGGAAGTAAAACATTGAAAGATACCAGGATGTTATTGGGTATCTCAGGTGACGTAGTGAGTAGCATGATGGCACCTTATCTTGGTAAGGGGCATACATTACATACTAATAACTGGTACACAAGCCCTTTACTCAGTGATTTCTTGCAAGGGAACATGACATGTGTGTAGCACAGTGCGTTCTAATCGTAAACATATGCCCAGGTTCAACGCAAGCACTCGCGATGAAGAGATACAGGTGTTTACTGCCAATGACATCATAGCATTTTGGTGGCATGACAAACGAGATGTCACCAATATCTGATCACTCTGTTGGGTAGTTGAAATCAGTAAATGGGCAGTTTCTTGTACTCAATTGATAGAACAAAAGGACTTCTAGCAAAATAGCTATGAGTTTGGTTGACTGGAAGAATGGAATTGACCGAAAATAGGGCTCAAATTGGGCAAAATTGCTGATGCATAAATATCGCGTAGATCACTTTGTGAGAGTGTAATTCTTCAAGTTTTCCATCAAATTTTGTACTTCTGGTGTCATTACCATTGGGAAAAATGCTCTATCATTTCATAAGATTTTTTTTTTTTAAATTCTTCAACACTGAGAGCAAGTTTGTGAGCAGAGGATCTCAACAGTGAAAGGGTTAAGAAAGGCTAAGGAATGAAGGGATTTGACAGTTAAAAACAAAATGGGTGAGTTAGTAGATGGGGAGTTGGAGGTATTGGGAAGATGGCAGGAATATTTTGAGGAACTGTTAAATGTTGATGAAGAAAGGTAGGCAGTAATTTCATGCACTGGCCAGGGAGGTATAGCATCTTTTAGGAGTGAAGAAGAGCTGGATTTGAGTATGGGGGAGTTGCGTGAATTAGGTAGAGTGAACAGGGGTAAAGCAGCTGGAACTGATGGGATCATGACAGAAATGTTAAAAGCAGGGGGAAGGGATGTCGTTTTGGAGTGGTTTGTACTTTTGTTCAAAAAAATGTATGAAAGTAGGGAAGGTACCTAGGGATTGGCAGAGAGCATGTATAATTCCTTTATATAAAGGGATGGGGGACAAGAGAGATTGTAAAAATTATAGGGGAATAAGATTACTAGGTATTCCATGTATGTAAAGTGTGTGTAGAAAAGTAATATATTGTATATTTATATACGTGTAAATTATAATTTATGATAGTTTCTAATCACTCTAAAGTAATCTAGAAAACAGTTTTGAAGGGAGGTTTAGAGTTCTGTTTACCAGTACTTCAGCACTATCCACAACTTGCCAGTAACCCAAGCTTACCCATGTGAGTACCATTAGCATGGGCACTTAGCATTCTTTGGAGGAAGAGCTTAGATCTAGGTGAAATACCGGAGGCCTTAAAGAGTGCAGACATAGCTCCTTTGCATAAGGGAGATAGTAGAGCATTAGCTAAAAATTACAGACCAGTAGCCCTAACTTCTCACATGATAAAAATGTTCGAAAGAGTGATGAGACGGCAGATTACAAATTTCATGAACCAGCACAACCAGCATAACCCGAACCAGCATGGTTTTAGAGCAGGACGATCATGCCTGTCACAGCTGCTGAACCGTTATGACAGAATTACGGAGGGATTGGAAGACAACCAAAACATTTATATGATTTACACAGATTTTGCAAAGGCGTTTGACAAATGTCATCATAAAGTGATGGCACACAAAATGAGGGCCAGGGGCATTATGGGGAAGGTAGGCAGATGGATTTTCAGGTTCCAAACACACAGAACACAAAATGTGGTAGTGAACAAGGCAAGATCCAGCATCAGCGAGGTCAAAAGCTCAGTCCCTCAAGGCACTGTCCTGGCACCTCTGCTGTTTCTCATCCTCATAGCAGACATAGATAAAAACACCTGGCAAACTTTTGTATCATCATTTGCAGATGACACTAAAATAAACATGAAAGTTACTATGGTAGAGGACACTGAAAAATTACAAAAAGACATAAGCAGGGTTTTCCAGTGGGCAGTGGAGAACAATATGACATTCACTGGTGATAAGTTCCAGCTGCTTAGGTATGGAAAGAATGAAGAACTCAAAAGGAACACTATATACAAAACTCAAGAGGGTCACCAAATATTACGAAAGGAACACGTAAAAAACCTGGGAATAATTATGTCAGCTAACCTTTCTTTTAAAGATCATAGCAAGACAAAGATCACGACAGCCAGGAAGATGACAGGGTGGGTATTGAGAACTTTCAAAACGAGGGAAATAATGCCGATGGTGATATTCTTCAAATTACTAGTGCTCCCTCACTTGGAATATTGCTCAGTTCTGATGACCCTGTTCAAAGCAGGAGAAATATCGGAGCTGAACAAATACACACATCGTTTACGGCTCACATTGAGCCAGTAAAGCACCTAAACTACAGGGAACACCTTCAAATCTTGAACATGTACTCACTGGAGCGGAGGAGAGATACATGATAATATATACCTGGAAAGTACTTGAGGGCCTGGTCTCAAATCTACACACTGCCATAACGACATACTGGAGTGAGAGGTATGGGAGGAAGTGTAAAATAAACCCAGTGAGGAGCAGGGGTGTGTTGGAGACAATAAGGGAACACTGTATCAACCTCCGGGGTCCCAGACTATTTAGCATCTTACCAGAAGATATCAGATACATGGCTGGAACAAGTGTCGAAGCCTTTAAGAGGTAACTGGAGAAGTATCTTCAACAGGTGCCAGATCAACCAGGCTGTGATGGGTATGTGGGGCAGTGGGCCTCCAACAGCAACAGCCTGGTTGTTCAGGCAAGCACCAGACGTGCCTGGCCCATGGCTGGGCTCATAGAGTAGAGACACTCTCGAAACTCTTCAAAGGTATATCAAAGGTATGTTCCTGATCTGGAGCATTTAAGATGCAGAGTGATTTGTTGAGACTTTTATGAAGGGGGAAGGGATGCACTTTACATTCCTGAAAATATGGTTTTCACTTCTAAATATTTCATGTCCAATATTGCTTGCCTCTATTTCTTCCCCTCACTGTCATTCTCTTTTCAATGTTCACTTTAGCTCCTCTACAAATTCTCTTTTTTAATCTCCTGAAAGCACTATTATTATCAGTGGTGGCACTATAATTGTAAACCATTCTATTGTTTTTAGCAGCTGTTAGTTTATATCCTCAGTTTATAGATATAGATTCTTGTTCTACTAGCTTCTGGATTAGGAAGACTTCCTTATGCCCATGAAATTATTTTAAGGCTATATATATTTTTATTTTTTTTTTTTTATTATCACACTGGCCGATTCCCACCAAGGCAGGGTGGCCCGAAAAAGAAAAACTTTCACCATCATTCACTCCATCACTGTCTTGCCAGAAGGGTGCTTTACACTACAGTTTTAAACTGCAACATTAACACCCCTCCTTCAGAGTGCAGGCACTGTACTTCCCATCTCCAGGACTCAAGTCCGGCCTGCCGGTTTCCCTGAATCCCTTCATAAATGTTACTTTGCTCACACTCCAACAGCACGTCAAGTATTAAAAACCATTTGTCTCCATTCACTCCTATCAAACACGCTCACGCATGCCTGCTGGAAGTCCAAGCCCCTCGCACACAAAACCTCCTTTACCCCCTCCCTCCAACCCTTCCTAGGCCGACCCCTACCCCGCCTTCCTTCCACTACAGACTGATACACTCTTGAAGTCATTCTGTTTCGCTCCATTCTCTCTACATGTCCGAACCACCTCAACAACCCTTCCTCAGCCCTCTGGACAACAGTTTTGGTAATCCCGCACCTCCTCCTAACTTCCAAACTACGAATTCTCTGCATTATATTCACACCACACATTGCCCTCAGACATGACATCTCCACTGCCTCCAGCCTTCTCCTCGCTGCAACATTCATCACCCACGCTTCACACCCATATAAGAGCGTTGGTAAAACTATACTCTCATACATTCCCCTCTTTGCCTCCAAGGACAAAGTTCTTTGTCTCCACAGACTCCTAAGTGCACCACTCACTCTTTTTCCCTCATCAATTCTATGATTCACCTCATCTTTCATAGACCCATCCGCTGACACGTCCACTCCCAAATATCTGAATACGTTCACCTCCTCCATACTCTCTCCCTCCAATCTGATATTCAATCTTTCATCACCTAATCTTTTTGTTATCCTCATAACCTTACTCTTTCCTGTATTCACCTTTAATTTTCTTCTTTTGCACACCCTACCAAATTCATCCACCAATCTCTGCAGCTTCTCTTCAGAATCTCCCAAAAGCACAGTGTCATCAGCAAAGAGCAGCTGTGACAACTCCCACTTTGTGTGTGATTCTTTATCTTTTAACTCCACGCCTCTTGCCAAGACCCTCGCATTTACTTCTCTTACAACCCCATCTATAAATATATTAAACAACCACGGTGACATCACACATCCTTGTCTAAGGCCTACTTTTACTGGGAAAAAATTTCCCTCTTTCCTACATACTCTAACTTGAGCCTCACTATCCTCGTAAAAACTCTTCACTGCTTTCAGTAACCTACCTCCTACACCATACACTTGCAACATCTGCCACATTGCCCCCCCTATCCACCCTGTCATACGCCTTTTCCAAATCCATAAATGCCACAAAGACCTCTTTAGCCTTATCTAAATACTGTTCACTTATATGTTTCACTGTAAACACCTGGTCCACACACCCCCTACCTTTCCTAAAGCCTCCTTGTTCATCTGCTATCCTATTCTCCGTCTTACTCTTAATTCTTTCAATTATAACTCTACCATACACTTTACCAGGTACACTCAACAGACTTATCCCCCTATAATTTTTGCACTCTCTTTTATCCCCTTTGCCTTTATACAAAGGAACTATGCATGCTCTCTGCCAATCACTAGGTACCTTACCCTCTTCCATACATTTATTAAATAATTGCACCAACCACTCCAAAACTATATCCCCACCTGCTTTTAACATTTCTATCTTTATCCCATCAATCCCGGCTGCCTTACCCCCTTTCATTTTACCTACTGCCTCACGAACTTCCCCCACACTCACAACTAGCTCTTCCTCACTCCTACAAGATGTTATTCCTCCTTGCCCTATACACGAAATCACAGCTTCCCTATCTTCATCAACATTTAACAATTCCTCAAAATATTCCCTCCATCTTCCCAATACCTCTAACTCTCCATTTAATAACTCTCCTCTCCTATTTTTAACTGACAAATCCATTTGTTCTCTAGGCTTTCTTAACTTGTTAATCTCACTCCAAAACTTTTTCTTATTTTCAACAAAATTTGTTGATAACATCTCACCCACTCTCTCATTTGCTCTCTGTTTACATTGCTTCACCACTCTCTTAACCTCTCTCTTTTTCTCCATATACTCTTCCCTCCTTGCATCACTTCTACTTTGTAAAAACTTCTCATATGCTAACTTTTTCTCCCTTACTACTCTCTTTACATCATCATTCCACCAATCGCTCCTCTTCCCTCCTGCACCCACTTTTCTGTAACCACAAACTTCTGCTGGACACTCTAACACTACATTTTTAAACCTACCCCATACCTCTTCGACCCCATTGCCTATGCTCTCATTAGCCCATCTATCCTCCAATAGCTGTTTATATCTTACCCTAACTGCCTCCTCTTTTAGTTTATAAACCTTCACCTCTCTCTTCCCTGATGCTTCTATTCTCCTTGTATCCCATCTACCTTTTACTCTCAGTGTAGCTACAACTAGAAAGTGATCTGATATATCTGTGGCCCCTCTATAAACATGTACATCCTGAAGTCTACTCAACAGTCTTTTATCTACCAATACATAATCCAACAAACTACTGTCATTTCGCCCTACATCATATCGTGTATACTTATTTATCCTCTTTTTCTTAAAATATGTATTACCTATAACTAAACCCCTTTCTATACAAAGTTCAATCAAAGGGCTCCCATTATCATTTACACCTGGCACCCCAAACTTACCTACCACACCCTCTCTAAAAGTTTCTCCTACTTTAGCATTCAGGTCCCCTACCACAATTACTCTCTCACTTGGTTCAAAGGCTCCTATACATTCACTTAACATCTCCCAAAATCTCTCTCTATCCTCTGCATTCCTCTCTTCTCCAGGTGCATACACGCTTATTATGACCCACTTCTCGCATCCAACCTTTACTTTAATCCACATAATTCTTTAATTTTACACATTCATATTCTCTTTTCTCCTTCCATAACTGATCATTTAACATTACTGCTACCCCTTCCTTTGCTCTAACTCTCTCAGATACTCCAGATTTAATCCCATTTATTTCCCCCCACTGAAACTCTCCTACCCCCTTCAGCTTTGTTTCGCTTAGAGCCAGGACATCCAACTTCTTTTCATTCATAACATCAGCAATCATCTGTTTCTTGTCATCCGCACTACATCCACGCACATTTAAGCATCCCAGTTTTATATATATGTCATCTACAAATCAGGTTCACTCTCTTGTCTGTCTGCACCCCAGTCTGACAGTCCCACCTTCAGTGATCATTCTCTTTGATTTCTTAACTGATTTTTTACATAATCTGTGTCCCCTCACCCTCCTCCTCATATGCTGATGTTCTTCACTCAATACATGCATCTCTCACCCTCAGTTATTGTGCTCTTGCCAAATATTGCTGAATAAGCCACACTAGTTTAACCTTTTGAGGGGTCTGTGTCGTAGTTCTGTGTGATGAGCTCAGCTCACTCAGATATGCTGTCAGAGGTAAATTTGGGCCTATGCGGTAAGTGTGCTCCATATTAAAAAAAATCCTGCGGTATGCAGTGCATAATGAGGAAAAAACTGCTATCATGTATTTGGTTTAAAACAAATTTGCGACACATGTTCATGTGGTTTTTATGGTTGTATTCTCAGTTTCTTGGTCTCATTTGATAGAATGAAAGATATATTACAGAAATTGATAAGATTTTGATGGGTTTTAGGACTAACAATAACTTGAAGTTGAGCTCAAAGTTGTGAAAATGTTTGTTTTTGCTGATGTTCAAGAGTAAACAAATCACGTCACGCGTCCAGTACACGTCAGCAGGTGGGTCTAATATGCATTCATGGATGCACTGATATTATTTATACATTATTACAATATTGCATAAAAGTAACTCTTCTATTTTTATGTGTGAATTAAAATTATTTGTGTGAATAAAAAATCAAAATGTGTAAAGCCTGAAAACATAACTAATGAACAGAAAAAAATGTCATTTTAGTGCCAGGAATGTCTGCATTGTTTATTCTGGACCCTATTTTGAAATTGGCATATGTTGAAATTTGTGTGAAATTGACCTAATTTGAAATAGTTGGTTGGGCAATTTCTTGTGCTCACTCAATAAAATGGAACATGTACTAGCAAAATAACTAAGAATTTGGTCTAATGGAACAATGTAATTGGCCAAAAATAGGACTCAGAGTGAGCAAAATAGCTGATGTGTAAATATCGCTGACACAGCAAAATTCACGAGTGTAATTTCGTCAGTTTTTGATCAAATTTTGTACTTTTTGTTTTATTACTTTCATAAAAGGATTCTCTGCCATTTCATAAGAAAAGTTAATAAATTTTTTTTTTTGTAAAGTTCTTGGACCCTGTGGGGAATTTTCAGATTGGGGGTCTCGACCTTCAAGGGTTTAACATTTTTCATGAGTATAACAGTAGCAATACAGATTATGTTAATATACTTTTTATGGTATTAATAGACAATAATTAAATAATAAAGATTGTGATCTTTTACAGTTTCTACCGTTACGTGCTTGAACCGGAACCGCAGTTTTCAGATGCTGGTGAATTAACAGCTGGACCTCATGCTAGGTTCACCGGCCTCCCAGAATCAGCCATTCTTACTCTGAATTATCATGCTCCAGAAAACTGGTTGGTGGAGGTGATCCACTCGATCTATGATCTGGATAATATCAAGCTGGAGTCCGTAGAGGCTGGAGTTCACAGGTATGGAGTCATTTGAATATTTGTAGAGACATAGTGAAGTTTCAGTTTATTTTGTTAAATATTGTAGTAATTTTATGCTTTTGAGACAAGCATGTTTTTTTTTTTTTATTATCACACCGGCCGATTCCCACCAAGGCAGGGTGGCCCGAAAAAGAAAAACTTTCACCATCATTCACTCCATCACTGTCTTGCCAGAAGGGTGCTTTACACTACAGTTTTTAAACTGCAACATTAACACCCCTCCTTCAGAGTGCAGGCACTGTACTTCCCATCTCCAGGACTCAAGTCCGGCCTGCCGGTTTCCCTGAATCCCTTCATAAATGTTACTTTGCTCACACTCCAACAGCACGTCAAGTATTAAAAACCATTTGTCTCCATTCACTCCTATCAAACACGCTCACGCATGCCTGCTGGAAGTCCAAGCCCCTCGCACACAAAACCTCCTTTACCCCCTCCCTCCAACCCTTCCTAGGCCGACCCCTACCCCGCCTTCCTTCCACTACAGACTGATACACTCTTGAAGTCATTCTGTTTCGCTCCATTCTCTCTACATGTCCGAACCACCTCAACAACCCTTCCTCAGCCCTCTGGACAACAGTTTTGGTAATCCCGCACCTCCTCCTAACTTCCAAACTACGAATTCTCTGCATTATATTCACACCACACATTGCCCTCAGACATGACATCTCCACTGCCTCCAGCCTTCTCCTCGCTGCAACATTCATCACCCACGCTTCACACCCATATAAGAGCGTTGGTAAAACTATACTCTCATACATTCCCCTCTTTGCCTCCAAGGACAAAGTTCTTTGTCTCCACAGACTCCTAAGTGCACCACTCACTCTTTTTCCCTCATCAATTCTATGATTCACCTCATCTTTCATAGACCCATCCGCTGACACGTCCACTCCCAAATATCTGAATACGTTCACCTCCTCCATACTCTCTCCCTCCAATCTGATATTCAATCTTTCATCACCTAATCTTTTTGTTATCCTCATAACCTTACTCTTTCCTGTATTCACCTTTAATTTTCTTCTTTTGCACACCCTACCAAATTCATCCACCAATCTCTGCAACTTCTCTTCAGAATCTCCCAAGAGCACAGTGTCATCAGCAAAGAGCAGCTGTGACAACTCCCACTTTGTGTGTGATTCTTTATCTTTTAACTCCACGCCTCTTGCCAAGACCCTCGCATTTACTTCTCTTACAACCCCATCTATAAATATATTAAACAACCACGGTGACATCACACATCCTTGTCTAAGGCCTACTTTTACTGGGAAAAAATTTCCCTCTTTCCTACATACTCTAACTTGAGCCTCACTATCCTCGTAAAAACTCTTCACTGCTTTCAGTAACCTACCTCCTACACCATACACTTGCAACATCTGCCACATTGCCCCCCTATCCACCCTGTCATACGCCTTTTCCAAATCCATAAATGCCACAAAGACCTCTTTAGCCTTATCTAAATACTGTTCACTTATATGTTTCACTGTAAACACCTGGTCCACACACCCCCTACCTTTCCTAAAGCCTCCTTGTTCATCTGCTATCCTATTCTCCGTCTTACTCTTAATTCTTTCAATTATAACTCTACCATACACTTTACCAGGTACACTCAACAGACTTATCCCCCTATAATTTTTGCACTCTCTTTTTTCCCCTTTGCCTTTATACAAAGGAACTATGCATGCTCTCTGCCAATCCCTAGGTACCTTACCCTCTTCCATACATTTATTAAACAATTGCACCAACCACTCCAAAACTATATCCCCACCTGCTTTTAACATTTCTATCTTTATCCCATCAATCCCGGCTGCCTTACCCCCTTTCATTTTACCTACTGCCTCACGAACTTCCCCCACACTCACAACTGGCTCTTCCTCACTCCTACAAGATGTTATTCCTCCTTGCCCTATACACGAAATCACAGCTTCCCTATCTTCATCAACATTTAACAATTCCTCAAAATATTCCTTCCATCTTCCCAATACCTCTAACTCTCCATTTAATAACTCTCCTCTCCTATTTTTAACTGACAAATCCATTTGTTCTCTAGGCTTTCTTAACTTGTTAATCTCACTCCAAAACTTTTTCTTATTTTCAACAAAATTTGTTGATAACATCTCACCCACTCTCTCATTTGCTCTCTTTTTACATTGCTTCACCACTCTCTTAACCTCTCTCTTTTTCTCCATATACTCTTCCCTCCTTGCATCACTTCTACTTTGTAAAAACTTCTCATATGCTAACTTTTTCTCCCTTACTACTCTCTTTACATCATCATTCCACCAATCGCTCCTCTTCCCTCCTGCACCCACTTTCCTGTAACCACAAACTTCTGCTGAACACTCTAACACTACATTTTTAAACCTACCCCATACCTCTTCGACCCCATTGCCTATGCTCTCATTAGCCCATCTATCCTCCAATAGCTGTTTATATCTTACCCTAACTGCCTCCTCTTTTAGTTTATAAACCTTCACCTCTCTCTTCCCTGATGCTTCTATTCTCCTTGTATCCCATCTACCTTTTACTCTCAGTGTAGCTACAACTAGAAAGTGATCTGATATATCTGTGGCCCCTCTATAAACATGTACATCCTGAAGTCTACTCAACAGTCTTTTATCTACCAATACATAATCCAACAAACTACTGTCATTTCGCCCTACATCATATCGTGTATACTTATTTATCCTCTTTTTCTTAAAATATGTATTACCTATAACTAAACCCCTTTCTATACAAAGTTCAGTCAAAGGGCTCCCATTATCATTTACACCTGGCACCCCAAACTTACCTACCACACCCTCTCTAAAAGTTTCTCCTACTTTAGCATTCAAGTCCCCTACCACAATTACTCTCTCACTTGGTTCAAAGGCTCCTATACATTCACTTAACATCTCCCAAAATCTCTCTCTCTCCTCTGCATTCCTCTCTTCTCCAGGTGCATACACGCTTATTATGACCCACTTCTCGCATCCAACCTTTACTTTAATCCACATAATTCTTGAATTTACACATTCATATTCTCTTTTCTCCTTCCATAACTGATCATTTAACATTACTGCTACCCCTTCCTTTGCTCTAACTCTCTCAGATACTCCAGATTTAATCCCATTTATTTCCCCCCACTGAAACTCTCCTACCCCCTTCAGCTTTGTTTCGCTTAGGGCCAGGACATCCAACTTCTTTTCATTCATAACATCAGCAATCATCTGTTTCTTGTCATCCGCACTACATCCACGCACATTTAAGCAACCCAGTTTTATAAAGTTTTTCTTCTTCTCTTTTTTAGTAATTGTATACAGGAGAAGGGGTTACTAGCCCATTGCTCCCGGCATTTTAGTCGCCTCATACGACACGCATGGCTTACGGAGGAAAGATTCTTTTCCACTTCCCCATGGACAATAGAAGAAATAAAAAAGAACAAGAGCTATTTAGAAAAAGGAGAAAAACCTAGATGTATGTATATATATATATGCATGTGCGTGTCTGTGAAGTGTGACCAAAGTGTAAGTAGGAGTAGCAAGATATCCCTGTTATCTAGCATGTTTATGAGACAGAAAAAGAAACCAGCAATCCTACCATCATGCAAAACAATTACAGGTTTTTGTTTCACAGTCATCTGGCAGGACGGTAGTACTTTTTTTTTTTTTTTTTTTTTTTTTTTTTTTTTTTTTTTTTTTTTTTTTAGGAATTGTGCTAATGATTAAATGGAGAAAACATTATTTTGAAACTTTGAAAATGTTAGCTTGCAAGTCATGCTTAATACCTTTTTTTTGAGTATGAATGAGCCAAGTGGCATCCATGAAGGTGAAGGAAGTCAATGAAAGTTCGGCATGTTCTTAAAAAATTTTTCTGTGCACCTTTTGATTTAATAACGTTAAAGCACCTTTCTCCATATCCATAAGCCATACCACGTGTGGGGTTTGATCAGAGAGTCTCAAAACTCCAGACCGTCACGTTAGCCACTGGGCCATGATAATGGCTTTGAGGGGACTTGAGCTAGAGTTTGTCATGGCCATGCTAGCGGGATATTCGTCTGCAAAACCTTGCATTTGTTGACACGGTGGTGCCTATGCTAACCTTCCTATGGTGTAGAAATATACCTAGTTGGATGAATCTTATTGAAGCTAGCTGGCCCTGTGGCTAACGCAACAGTCTGAAGTTTTGAGACTCTCTGACCGCGAGTTCAAACCCCACCCGTGGTATGATTTGTTTGCAATCATGACATTACGATTTCGTGAGTCACCTTTCTCCATGTGGGAAGTGGAAAAGAATCCTTCCTCTGTAAGTTATGCCTGTCGTAAAAGGTGACTAAAATGCTGGGAGCAAGGGGCTAGTAAGTCCTGTATAAATTACTAAATGTAAAGAAGAAGAAAAGCTTTATAGCTTTCTTCTTTTCCAGGACACCCTGCCTTGGATTGAATGCATATAATGATATAATGAAAGCAGGTTAACTCTTGTAGTGGCTTTTGCTTTTCCTTAATGTGTGTGAGGACAGAGATTATCATAAAGCATGTGAGGTTCCTTTATATAGAGGGAAAGAGGATAAGAAAATGTGTAATAATTGTGTAGGAATAAGTACAATATTAGATACGTTCATAAGCTGAGAGTTCCCTTTGGCCAGTACTAATATTTTTCATTGTTAATAAAATTGTGTTATTTAAAAAATCTGTCAGACAAAATCGAACTGGCTTCAGGGGATGTAATAATTTTGTTTTCTTTTTATTCTGGCTTGTGAATAAGATCTTTGCACGTTTTTTTTTTTTTTTGTGTAGCGAGTTTGAGCTGGAACACCTACTCCTGGAGGGTCACTGTTTTGAGCAGTCATCAGGAAACCCACCGCGAGGTTTACAGTTCACTCTTGGCAACAGACAACAACCTGTAATGGTAATATATACTATTTTACTACATTTTGGACCAAAAAACAGTGTAGTTAGTCTATTCAAAAGAGTTATTTGTTGTGTTACTGTATCAGACAGAAACCCCTGCAAATTTGCTATATTTTTTTGGCTTTTTTCATGGCAATATATAATTTTGTATACATTTTAATGCTAAGTATTAAGAAAAATATTATTTAATAATTTTGTAACATAAATATTAATGTAAATTCAGCATATTTACCGTACGTATACCAAAGAAAATGGGCTTGCATGAATTTATTTATTTTATTTATTTATTAATTTGAACATGATACAGTGAAGTACAAAGTTATTACAGTGCAACATGCCAAAGCTCCTTGTATGCAGAGCATTATGAGCAGGCTTAAAATTAACTTAAGATTAACTAAGCAATGATATATTCAGTGGTAAAAACATTATTGTAAACAGATAACAATTTAGCACAAATGAGTATTACAAAGACAGGTCATATGGTCATTTACTGTGTTGGGTTCAATCCCGGCCGGGGTATGGTTTTTTTAAAAAATAAAGTTTGATTGGGTCACAGGTTAGACATTTATAGAATAAAATAATGAGAAACATTTATGATACAATTAATGAGATACAAATATTCAGTATTTATTTAGTTGTGGGTGAGTAAGTGATTTTTGAGAAGAGACTTGAATTTATAAACAGACAGTGTTTCTTTTATATTCACAGGTAATGAATTCCAGATTTTAGGGCCTTTTATGTGCATGAGTTTTTGCATAGCGTGAGATGGACTCGAGGAACATCAAAGAGTGATCTGTGCCTTGTGTTATGGTCATGTGTTCTGTTGAGGTTGGTAAGGAGACATTTGAGGGGAGGGTTTATATCAGAATTAAGTGTTCTATGAATGTAGTAGGTGCTGTAATAAGTATGGATGTTTTGAATGGTGAGTAGGTTTAGAGTTTTGAATATTGGTGGAGTGTGCTGCCTGTAGTGGGAATTTGTTATCTTTCTGACTGCAGGCTTTTGTTGGGTAATTAATGGTCTGAGATGGTTTATTGTTGTTGAGCCCCATGCACAAATTCCATAGGTGAGATAGGGGTAAATAAGTGAGTGATATAGGGCCAGGAGGGCTGACTGTGGAACATAGTACCATATCTTTGATAGTATGCCTACGGTCTTGGAATTTTTTTTTTAAATTTGTTGTATATGTGTTTGAAATTCTTATTCTTTTTAGTAATCTTTACAGGAAAAGGGGTTACTAGCCCATTGTTCCCGGCATTTTAGTTGACTTTTACAACACGCATGGCTTACGGAGGAAAGATTCTTATTCCACTTCCCCATGGATATAAAAGGAAAAGTAATAAGACCAAGAACTATTAAGATAAAATCAAAGAAAACTCAGATGAGTGTGTATAAATAAACGTGTACATGTATGTGTAGTGTGACCTAAGTGTAAGTAGAAGTAGCAAGACGTACCTGTAATCTTGCATATTTATGAGACAGACAAAAGACACCAGCAATCCTACCATCATGTAAAACAATTACAGGCTTTCGTTTTACACTCACTTGGCAGGACGGTAGTACCTCCCTGGATGGTTGCTGTCTACCAACCTACTACCTCTGAATTGGCAGTTTGGAGGGATATGTTGTGTATCTCTATACGTATATGCTTCTAAACTGTTATATTCTGAGCACCTCTGCAAAAGCAGTGATAATGTGTGAGTGTGGTGAAAGTGTTGAATGATGATGAAAGTATTTTCTTTTTGGGGATTTTCTTTCTTTTTTTTGGGTCACCCTGCCTCGGTGGGAGACGACCGACTTGTTGAAAAAAAAAAAAAAAAAAAAGTGTTTGAAATTTGAGTTTATTATCAAGGTGGATTCTTAAGTATTTTCCCTCTGTGAGTTTTGTGATAGGTGATCCGTTTATCTTTATGTTAGGAGGAACGTCTGTAGCTCTGTTACCAAACTGAATGAAGTAGGTTTTATCAATGTTTAGAGTAAGTTTGTTAGTACTCATCCAGGTAGGTATTTTCTGTAATTCGGTATTTACAGTATTGGCTAGCGTGACTGGGCTCGGGTGAGAGAAGACGTATGTAGTGTCATCTGCAAATAGTGTGGGTTTGAGTAGTTGCAATGCATTTGGTAGGTCATTTATGTATATGAGAAAGAGAAGAGGGCCTAGGACACTTCCCTGTGGGACACCAACTGTAATTGGCTGTGCTGAAGAGTTTGCCCCGTTTGTGTACACATATTGGCTTTTGTTACTGAGGTAAGACTTTAGGTAGTTGAGGCAGTGTCCTCTTATACCATAGTGCGACAATTTTATATGAAGCAAGTCATTGTCAGCTGTATCAAAAGCTTCACGTAAGTCTATGAAGATTCCCAGTGGGACTTCTTTTTTCTCTATTGCAGTGTATGTGTGTTCTAGCGTGTGTATAATAGCATCATTAGTATATTTTTATTAGGCCTGAACCCAAATTGACAGGGGTTGAGTATGTTGTGGGAGATGAGGTAGGAATAGATTCACTTATGATTTAATTTTTCGAAGATTTTAGAGAGAGGGTGTAAGTTGGATATTGGCCTATAGTTATTCAAGTCTGTTTGGTCTCCTCCTTTATGGATCGGGGTGACCCTTGCTATTTTGAGAACTGTAGGGAAGGTAGAGGATTCTATGGATTTGTTAAAGAGTGTTGCAATGATTGGTGATAGTACTTGTGATGCTTTTTTGTATATAAAGGGTGGTAAGGTATTTAAATCTCCTGTCTTGTTTTTTAGTGTGTTGATAATAAGGGAGACTACAGCAGGGTTAGTCGGATTACAGTACATATGGGGGTAACATCGGCATGTTACATTTTAGCACTGCAGGAGACAGCAGTACAGTACTGTGTATGGGTTTATCTCTACATTCTTTGTTTTTTTAAGGGTGATGTATGAAGCTGAGTTTGAAATTAAATTAAAGTGTTTTGGGGGCATATTTAGTGTTTAACCCTTAAACGGTCCAAACGTATATATAGGTTCACTCGTGTAGCGCCCCAAACATATATATATGTTTTATTTTTCCTGCCTCCAAATTTGGCATGATTGGCCTGAGATGCCTGGTCAGCATAGAATTGGTCTTAACACTCGGTGTGCGCAGTATTAAAAAAATCTGGGACCACTTAGTACCTTGTGGGAGCACCAGTTAAATTGAGCACCAGCTAGAGCAAACAGTACAGCAAACACTAATAATTCACTGATGTAATGTCATATTAACAATTCTGTTTTAACAGGAAAGTGATGTTAACCCCAAGTTTAGGGTCTGTCGATCTCTGTCTATCTGTCTGTCTATCTGTCTCTATCTCCTGTCTGTCTCTGTCTATATCTGTCTCTGTCTATCTCTGTCTCTGTCTATCTCTGTCTCTATCTGTCTGTCTATGTTTCTGTCTATCTATGTCTGTCTCTGCCTTTGTCTATCTGTCTCTGTCTATCTCTTTCAATCTGTCTTTGTCTATCTGTCTCACAGGTACACATAAATACAAGTATACGTAGTATAAATTACCTAGGATAACCCAAAAATCCAGACAAAGTGCTATACTCTGCTTGAAGATGTGAGTAAAGGTGATGACGCAGTCTTGAGGCTCTCTCTGAGACAGAGAGCTAGATGGATAGACAGATAGACAGGGAGCTTGACAGACAGACAAATAGACAGACAGAAATGTTAGTGTACCAGCAAAAACAAAGCAAGGGGGATGGTCATCTAATCTTTTCTTATCAGCTGCACCCTCCCCCACCCTAGTTTATGCTCATCAAACGTCAGCTCTTATCAGATGTTATCTCCCCTTATCTTGTCACTGTCAGGGGTGAACTTTTTTTATTACTTATTATTATTATGTATTATTTTGGTGGGGGGAAATAAATGGGATTAAATCTGGAGTATCTGAGAGAGTTAGAGCAAAGGAAGGGGTAGCAGTAATGTTGAAGGATCAGTTATGGAAGGAGAAAAGAGAATATGAATGTGTAAATTCAAGAATTATGTGGATTAAAGTAAAGGTTGGATGCGAAAAGTGGGTCATAATAAGCGTGTATGCACCTGGAGAAGAGAGGAATGTAGAGGAGAGAGAGAGATTTTCGGAGATGTTAAGTAAATGTATAGGAGCCTTTGAACCAAGTGAGAGAGTAATTGTGGTAGGGGACCTGAATGCTAAAGTAGGAGAAACTTTTAGAAAGGGTGTGGTAGGTAAGTTTGGGGTGCCAGGTGTAAATGATAATGGGAGCCCTTTGATTGAACTTTGTATAGAAAGGGGTTTAGTTATAGGTAATACATATTTTAAGAAAAAGAGGATAAATAAGTATACAAGTTATATGATGTAGGGCGAAATGACAGTAGTTTGTTGGATTATGTATTGGTAGATAAAAGACTATTGAGTAGACTTCAGGATGTACATGTTTATAGAGGGGCCACAGATATATCAGATCACTTTCTAGTTGTAGCTACACTGAGAGTAAAAGGTAGATGGGATACAAGGAGAATAGAAGCATCAGGGAAGAGAGAGGTGAAGGTTTATAAACTAAAAGAGGAGGCAGTTAGGGTAAGATATAAACAGCTATTGGAGGATAGATGGGCTAATGAGAGCATAGGCAATGGGGTCGAAGAGGTATGGGGTAGGTTTAAAAATGTAGTGTTCAGCAGAAGTTTGTGGTTACAGGAAAGTGGGTGTGGGAGGGAAGAGGAGCGATTGGTGGAATGATGATGTAAAGAGAGTAGTAAGGGAGAAAAAGTTAGCATATGAGAAGTTTTTACGAAGTAGAAGTGATGCAAGGAGGGAAGAGTATATGGAGAAAAAGAGAGAGGTTAAGAGAGTGGTGAAGCAATGTAAAAAGAGAGCAAATGAGAGAGTGGGTGAGATGTTATCAACAAATTTTGTTGAAAATAAGAAAAAGTTTTGGAATGAGATTAACAAGTTAAGGAAGCCTAGAGAACAAATGGATTTATCAGTTAAAAATAGGAGTGGAGAGTTAGAGGTATTGGGAAGATGGAGGGAATATTTTGAGGAATTGTTAAATGTTGATGAAGTTAGGGAAGCTGTGATTTCGTGTATAGGGCAAGGAGGAATAACATCTTGTAGGAGTGAGGAAGAGCCAGTTGTGAGTGTGGGGGAAGTTTGTGAGGCAGTAGGTAAAATGAAAGAGGGTAAGGCAGCCGGGATTGATGGGATAAAGATAGAAATGTTAAAAGCAGGTGGGGATATAGTTTTGGAGTGGTTGGTGCAATTATTTAATAAATGTATGGAAGAGGGTAAGGTACCTAGGGATTGGCAGAGAGCATGCATAGTTCCTTTGTATAAAGGCAAAGGGGACAAAAGAGAGTGCAAAAATTATAGGGGGATAAGTCTGTTGAGTATACCTGGTAAAGTGTATGGTAGTTATTATTGAAAGAATTAAGAGTAAGATGGAAAATAGGATAACAGATGAACAAGGATGCTTTAGGAAAGGTAGGGGGTGTGTGGACCAGGTGTTTACAGTGAAACATATAAGTGAACAGTATTTAGATAAGGCTAAAGAGGTCTTTGTGGCATTTATGGATTTGGAAAAGGCGTATGACAGGGTGGATGGGGGGCAATGTGGCAGATGTTGCAGGTGTATTGTGTAGGAGGTAGGTTTCTGAAAGCAGTGAAGAGTTTTTACGAGGATAGTGAGGCTCAAGTTAGAGTATGTAGGAAAGAGGGAAATCATTTCCCAGTAAAAGTAGGCCTTAGACAAGGATGTGTGATGTCACCATGGTTGTTTAATATATTTATAGATGGGGTTGTAAGAGAAGTAAATGCGAGGGTCTTGACAAGAGGTGTGGAGTTAAAAGATAAAGAATCACACATAAAGTGGGAGTTGTCACAGTTGCTCTTTGCTGATGACACTGTGCTCTTGGGAGATTCTGAAGAGAAGTTGCAGAGATTGGTGGATGAATTTGGTAGGGTGTGCAAAAGAAGAAAATTAAAAGTGAATACAGGAAAGAGTAAGGTTATGAGGATAACAAAAATATTAGGTGATGAAAGATTGGATATCAGATTGGAGGGAGAGAGTATGGAGGAGGTGAATGTATTCAGTTACTTGGGAGTGGACGTGTCAGCGGATGGGTCTATGAAAGATGAGGTGAATCATAGAATTGATGAGGAGAAAAGGGTGAGTGGTGCACTTAGGAGTCTGTGGAGACAAAGAACTTTGTCCTTGGAGGCAAAGAGGGAAATGTATGAGAGTATAGTTTTACCAACGCTCTTATATGGGTGTGAAGTGTGGGTGATGAATGTTGCAGCAAGGAGAAGGCTGGAGGCAGTGGAGATGTCATGTCTGAGGGCAATGTGTGGTGTGAATATAATGCAGAGAATTCGTAGTTTGGAAGTTAGGAGGAGGTGCGGAATTACCAAAACTGTTATCCAGAGGGCTGAGGAAGGGTTGTTGAGGTGGTTCGGACATGTAGAGAGAATGGAGCGAAACAGAATGACTTCAAGAGTGTATCAGTCTGTAGTGGAAGGAAGACGGGGTAGGGGTCGGCCTAGGAAAGGTTGGAGGGAGGGGGTAAAGGAGGCTTTGTGTGCGAGGGGCTTGGACTTCCAGCAGGCATGTGTGAGCATGGTTGGGGTAAGAGGTTGTCTTCAGCATTCATTGTGATGTCTGATATATTATTATTTCAGTGAGGTACATTAGGTGGCAGTAGCCTGAACTAACTCAAGTGGAAGTTGTCATTGAATTTGAACCTCTTGTTTAATGTGATGTATGTCAGAATTCTAATTTTATACTCAATATTACCTCTCTCTCTCTCTCTCTCTCTCTCTCTCTCTCTCTATCTCTATCTCTATCTCTATCTCTCTCTATCTCTCTCTATCTCTCTCTATCTCTCTATCTCTCTCTATCTCTCTCTCTCTCTCTCTCTCTCTCTCTCTCATATTTGTGATAAGGTGTAAGACCTCGCCTGTACCATCCATTATATCATTATATGTACCATATTATTAACACACATACAAGAGGTCTCTGAGTGTGTTTTTGGTGGGGTGTGTGTCGTATTGAGTGGTGGTGGTCTGGGTTGAGTATGGTTGGAGGTGTTCATTGAACTTGAGCACTTGTGTCTTGTGATCTATTTTGGACTTCTGACTTTGTAGTGAATATTTGCTCTTGCATAAGCTATAGCGAGGAATTCTTGTGTTAAGTGATAAGCGAGGAATTCTTGTGTTGTGAGTCTTACACCAGATATCATCACTGGCAAACATGGCAACTGTTATAGAGGAACCTATTTCTGCAGGTGATGGAAATGATGATAGCTTCCAGACCTTTAAAAGTAAACAAAAGAGAAAAAGTGAGAAAGGGCTAGAGCGTCGATGTAGTCAGACTCACTTGACTCGTACACAATGTGACACTAAACGTCCTTGGTGCACAGAGGCTGCAAGAAGTCTTTCTTCAAAGGAAGAATGTGTTAATCTGAACTTCCCTGACAACACCCCGCTGCCTGCTAAGTGTGCATGGCTAATGGAAGCTGTAAACAAGCATCCTAACTCAAGGATCCAATTTAGGAAAAACACACACAACTTTGTTTGTGGAACAGAATGCAGAACTGATCAATGATCTACTTAGTACACCTTATGGGGATATTAAGCTGCTCCGACCTCCATCAGACACTCACCACTTTAAAAAATGGGTAATGATAATTTCAGAAATTGTGTGAAAACAAAGATGAATAGGAAAAATGTGCAGAAGAAAAAACATATGATGGTATTTTATGCTAACAGTCGAAGTGCAAGAAATAAAATTAATGAACTACGTTTGGTAGCATGTGCTGGGAACTTTGATATCATTGCATTAACTGAAACGTGGTATGATTTAAAGAGTCGGGATATGACTGCTGAGTGTAATATTCAGGGATTTAAGTTATTCAATGTGGATAGATGTAATGGGAAGGGGGGAGGAGTTGCATTGTATGTTCGAGAAAATATTAATTGTTGCATAAAAACAGGTATAAAAATAGATGGAGCAGTAACAGAGTCTGTTTGGGTAGAGTTCGTGGAGGGTCAAGAAAAACTAATTCTAGGTGTAATATACCGACCTCCAGGCTTGGATCACGATAGAGGGAGACTTCTTTGGGACGAAATTGTTAGGGCTTCTGGACACAGTAACGTAGTCATAGTAGGGGACTTTAACTTTAGCCAAATTGACTGGAATTCTTTGACAGGTAATCTAGAGTCCAGTGACTTCATGGAAACAGTTCAGGACTGTTTTCTGAAACAGAGTGTAACTGAACCTACCAGGGGTAATAATTTGCTAGACCTAGTCTTGTCAAATAAGGAAACACTCGTGAATAATCTGGAGATCACAGAAGAGCTTGGCGCAAGTGATCACAAATCCATCACCTTTAGCATTAATTGGGAAAGCAAGAATAATGATAATACAGTAAAAATCCCCGATTTTTGTTCTGCCGATTATAATGGACTTAGGGAACATCTGTCTAATCTTGATTGGGGTTATCTAGCTAATGATTTTATTGACGATAATCATACTTATGAATATGAAGGGATCTGCTTTTATGATTGTTTTCTTAATAATGTACACAGTGCCCAGAGTATATACATTCCCCAGAGAGAAATTAGGTCTAATAATAACGATCCCAAATGGGTTAACAGGAGGCTAAAGCATCTATTAGGGGAGAAAAGGGGAATTTATAGGCGCATCAGAAGAGGAGAGGTTAACCTTACTGACCAATATGTTCAGCTTAAAAGAGAAGTAAAAAAGGCGATTAGAAAGGCTAAACGTGACTATGAAATTAGAGTTGCTAATGAATCAAAGACTAATCCAAAGGGGTTCTTTCAAGTGTATAGGACGAAGGTGAAGGAAAAAGTAGGACCTCTGAAATCTGGGAATGGACAGCTGACGGATAATGAACTGGAAATGTGTTCCTTATTTAATGACTATTTTTTGTCAGTTTTTACACAGGAAGATGTAAATGAGATTCCAGTAATTAACAATTATTTAGTTCCTGATGAATTTAAGTTAACTAATATTACTGTCACGAGGGACATGGTTATTAAACAGATAGACAAACTGAAACAAAACAAGTCCCCGGGACCCGATGAGTTGTTTTCAAGGGTACTTAAGGAATGCAAGATGGAGCTTAGTCAGCCATTAACGAGTGTATTCAATGCGTCCATCCTTACCAGTGTTGTGCCAGAGATGTGGAAGATGGCTAATGTGGTTCCTATATTCAAATCAGGGGATAAGTCCACTCCTTCAAATTACCGTCCAATAAGCCTGACATCTATAGTGGGCAAGTTATTAGAATCAGTTATAGCTGACATTATCAGAAGTCACCTTGAAGAGCATAACTTGATAAATGAATCTCAGCATGGATTCACGAGAGGTCGTTCCTGCCTGACAAACTTACTGACGTTCTTCAATAGAACATTTGAGGCAGTTGACAGTGATAAGGAATATGATATTGTTTATTTGGATTTTAGTAAAGCCTTCGACAGAGTACCTCACAAGAGACTCTTAAGAAAAGTGGCAGCTCATGGTATAGGAGGTAAAGTTCTAGCATGGATTGAGGCATGGCTTACCAATAGAAAGCAGAGAGTTACCATTAATGGAGTGAAATCTGAATGGGGATTAGTCACTAGTGGCGTTCCACAAGGATCAGTTTTAGGCCCTCTCTTGTTCATAATTTACATTAATGACCTTGATGAAGGGATTACTAGTGACATGAGTAAGTTTGCTGATGATACAAAGATAGGCCGTATAATTCACTCTGAGGAGGATATCAATGAACTCCAGGACGATTTGAACAAATTAATGTCTTGGTCTGAGAAATGGCAGATGAAGTTTAATGTGGATAAGTGTAAGGTACTTGCCCTTGGTAATGAAAATAACCCTCGAAGCTATAATCTAGGTGAAGTAGAGCTTGGTCATACAGAATGTGAAAAAGACTTGGGAGTCATGGTAAGCAGAAATCTAAAGCCAAGACAGCAGTGCCTCAGTGTGCGCAACAAGGCCAACAGATTACTTGGATTTATCTCAAGAAGTATAAGTAACAGAAGTCCAAAAGTTATTTTGCAGCTCTATACATCACTAGTGAGGCCTCATTTGGATTATGCTGCTCAGTTTTGGTCCCCTTACTACAGGATGGACATAGACTCATTAGAGAACATACAGAGAAGAATGACTAAAATGATTTACTGTGTAAGGAACCTCCCGTATGAAGATAGACTTAAAGCCTTAAATCTCCACTCTCTGGAGAGGCGTAGAATGAGGGGAGATATCATTGAAGTGTATAAGTGGATGACGGGCATAAACAAGGGAGACATTAATAAAGTACTGAGGGTGTCGAACCAGGTAAGAACCAGGAATAATGGATTTAAGTTGGATAAATTTAGATTTAGAAAGGACATAGGTAAGTACTGGTTTTCTAACAGAGTTGTAGATGCGTGGAACAGTCTTCCCAGTGGGCTGATAGAGGTTAGGACCTTGGGTAGCTTTAAGAAGAGACTGGACAAATATATGAGTGGGAGGGGCTGGGTTTGATTGGTGTCAATGGGTACGGGAGTTATTTCTTGAGTAGCTTTAGGTAGATGTCGTTTTGATAAGGACCTGCCTCGTATGGGCCAGTAGGCCTTCTGCAGTGTTCCTACATTCTTATGTTCTTATGTATCATAATCTTTGGATACCCTCACTGCATGGACCCATCCCATTTGACTCTCAGTGAGCATATCATCAAGCCTAAAAGACTTAAAGGAAAATCCCAAATTATTGCCAGTTGGGTGGGTCCTGTGCCCCTCCCCCGGAATATCTGGGTGCATGGTTTACGTTTCCTAAACATCGAAGTGTACCTACCCCCTAAACGTAGGTGTTACAAATGCCAGCACTATGGCCATGTTGCAGTAGACTGTGGAATACTACATTCTTGGTGTGGTAAGTGTGCTGGGAAACATTCCACTAGAGAATGCACAGTAGGCCCTGACAGCCAAAAATTTAAGTGTATTAACTGTAAAGAAGTTGGGGTTACAGTTTCCCACAAGGACTGCAGTCAGAACCCAAACAACCTTTGATGTAAACCTGATAACAGCCCTTTAATGGTAACTGAGGATGAGGCCATCAAGTCTACCACAGCCAGATCTGAGACTGAACCTCTGCAAAGTGTGCAAGAACCCCACCTCACTGCAAATGATTCTGGTGATACCAGAATGCCATCACACACACCAGCTGTGGAGGAGCTAGCCATCCCTGCTAGCACATATGGAACTACTGGTCTGCCACTACAGATACCTATGGCTACACCTGAATATGGGGATAAGTTTGCCATTTCTCCCAATACACACAACTACAACAGTCAGACGGACACCACACAGGTAACCCCCCTGGAAATTGGAGATGAGTCAGATGCACAGGACCTACCTGCAATGAATGATGAAACAGAGAACACTAATGTAACCATGGTACCTGTTAAGGTGATAGGTGTTAAAGGAAGCACTAACCCAGAAGTGCCATCCTCCGAAGAGGCATTGGATTCGCCTGACCTTCCTCATATTATAAAAAATTTCCAGAAAAAAACTGAACATCTTGAACAGTTCCTGACAAGTTTAATAAATATCTGTAATCAGGAAGATGCTCTTGAGCATGGTGATGATGTCAAAAGTGCAGCAATCTCCGTTCAGCTTCCAGCAATTTGTGAGAAAGAAGCCCATGACTCTTGCCTTCAAGACTTGCCTTTTAACTGGCTGCCAAGATGCCGAAAAATTCTTAAAAATAAAGGTCCTGAAGATAAAGACGTACAAACTATGCTATTTGGTCTTAAGTGTCTGCACACTGTAGTCAAAGCATAATAGTTTTACCATCTTATGAACAAGAGATTGTAATAGCTCACTACAATGGATACATTACAAATCTTTTCATGGAACATTGCTTCCATCAGGAAGCGGTTGCCTGACTTACATCATATTAGTGCAACCAAGAATATTGATGTCATCTGTTTGCAGGAATGTAGATTGAAAGATGGAGCACCTCCACCAAACTTGCCTGGATATGCAGCTTATAACCTAAGGTCAACCAACTGTTGTGTGATGTATGTCAGAAAGAACTTGCCACATTCACTCCTTTCCTTGCAGAGTCGAGTTAACATGCAGTATCATGGTGTCAAAGTATATGCAGGCGATTTTTCCATAAACATTTATAATCTCTATGCCCCAGCGAACCAGCTTAGACCTGATGCTTTACCAGATCGCATCTATAGTGAACCTACCATCATTCTTGGAGATTTTAATGCCTGACTTAAGAATATTGGTGGGTCTATAACAAACACCAATGGAACTAAACTAGTGAGATTGCTAAATGAGCATGATAATGTTCGAATTGTGGGCACTACTGAGCCTACTCACATATATGGTGGCATACTAGATCTGTGTCTTGGATTTAATACATCATATACGATGCATGACTCTGTCATAGTTGATGATCTTCTATCTGATCACTTCCCAAGACTAACAACTGTCAATCTTGATCACATCTCCAGCAATCAAGGAGCTAAATACAGAAGGAGGAAACTTATTCTCAAACCAGAACACAGAGACAACTTTATTAACCACTTGGATCAATGGTATAAGAATTACGAGCCCATTGGCACACAAAAATTTAATGATGATTTAATTACCACTATTGAGAGTGTTCTCACAGATCAAGTGGGCAGGAATAGGAAACAAAGACCCTCCACTATAAATAACAATAAAAACCAATGTAAATACTATAATGATCCACAGCTACGCAATCTAACACATGCAGCTAGGAGGATTGGTAAAGCATACCGTGAATGTAGAACCCCAGACCTGCTCAGAACGTTCCAAGCTGCACTAACAAATGCAAGGAATAGAAAGGAAGAACTTAGGCAACAGGAATGGGAACAGTTTGTTAGTGGATTAAATAGGTCCACCCCTTTGAGTTTGGCTTGGAGAGGTATAAATAAAATAACCAGGAAAAAGACTGGCAATGTTGCTCATCCCTTTCCTCTTGAAAAAGCAAATGACCTCATAAATGACTGGTCCAAAACATCCAGGCATGAAAGCCTTCCATCTCATATTAGAAAAAATTTAGAGAGTACTTCTGAAGAAATGTTGAAACTGATTAATTTTATGAGCCAAAATTTTGATGAGAGTGATTGCCTCTTTACCGAGTATGAATTAGATAATGCATTAACCAAAGGTCGATCAACTGCTCCTGGAGAGGATGGTATAACTTATGATATTCTCAGAACTCTAAGGCACGTGCCTGATAACCCTTTGTTGGCACTGTATAATCTCAGTTACATTGAGGGCATTCTTCCTACTTCCTGGACCAATAGTCTCATTGTGCCTATCCCTAAGCCCCAACAGCCTGATACATTTAAGCCGATCTCCTTAACTAGTTGTCTTTGTAAAACTTTTGAAAGAATGATGCTTAACAGACTGTACTACAGAATCAGACACCAACTTTCCCCCTACCTCTATGGGTTCATGAAAGGTAAAAGTGTGCAGAACTGTATTTCCACCTTTCTCACTGCACACACCTCTACTAGTTTTACCACTTTTCTTGATCTAAAATCTGCATTTGATATTGCAAACAGAACCGTTATACTACATGAACTTGCCAAAATGAATATTGGTGGTAGCTTACTCTGCTGGATAATAGGATACCTGTCAAATAGAGTATCCTCTGTCCTTTACCAAGGCTTCAGAAGTGATTCTAAAGAAATGTCTTTAGGTACACCGCAAGGAGGAGTTCTTAGTCCCATGCTATTTAATATGCTCTACCTGCCTCACCTAAACATATAGCTATAAGCTATGCTGATGATATCATGATCCATACAACAGGGCATAAGAAGATGAATACCATTCTTAATGAAGTTCAAGCAATTTGTAATCGACTAGGCCTCATAATATCTTCCTCTAAAACAAAGATATTAACAAGCAAACGACATCCCCCACCCATCTATTTGCAGGGTGAAATCATTAGCTACGTTAAAACTTACAGATATCTTGGTGTAGATGTACCCTTTAACAAATCCACTATACCACAACTAAACAAGAAATGCAAAGCTAGGCTAAATGCTCTCAAAGCTGTTGCTGGCTACAATCCCAACTATGGTGCTAATGTGAGAATCGTGAGAATGATGTACATAGCCTATGTTAGGTCCTTAATTGATTATGCTGCTCCCATGTTGATATTAGCTAGAGAAAGTTCTCTCCGACCCTTGGAGTTAATGCAAAATGAAGCTCTCAGGATTATTCTTGGCTGTCCCAGATCTACAGAAGTTCTTAACATGAGGAAGGAGCTTGGTATTTCTAGTATCAGTGATAGGATTGTTGAAATTAACACTGTACTCGGTATTAGAATGTTGAGAAACGAACCAGACACTGTCACAGTGAATCTTACCAAGTGTCTAGAGGTAAATACACACAGATCTAAATGGATTGTGAAAACGTGCGATTGCATTAAGTTTTATAACCTACATGAACTGTATCACTGTAGGCAACAAGAGCATTTCACCCCTCCATGGAAGATGTGTTCATTTAATATCACATGCCTACAAGTCCCTCCCAAGAAGCTCATTGCTAGTAATCCCTTCCTTAAATCTCTTGTTAGAGCAACTGCTCAAGAAGAAATTTCTCACCTAGCCGGTAGTAATAAGTTATCACAAGTTATATACACTGATG
Source organism: Cherax quadricarinatus (assembly GCF_038502225.1). Classification (NCBI taxonomy): domain Eukaryota; kingdom Metazoa; phylum Arthropoda; class Malacostraca; order Decapoda; family Parastacidae; genus Cherax; species Cherax quadricarinatus. The sequence continues at coordinate 2,395,876 of NC_091370.1, read as the reverse complement.
GATCTAAACAGGAGTCTTCTGGCAGGGCTGCATCTGCTCTTGTTGCCACCTCCCTAGTTAAGAACGATAATAAATTTGTTGAGTTAGGCATAAGAATTAACAACTGGGCGTCTACACTGCAAACTGAATTGTTTGCAATCCTAATGGCGCTAAAGCTAACCTATGACACTGAGCTTGACTCTATCATCATTACTGATTCTATGTCATCATTGAAGGCTCTTGACTCATATAATGACTCCAACAACATGCTCATTGGGGAAGCCAGGTATAGATACTCAAAAATTAGGGACAAAGGAATGTACAATTGCTATGGATCCCATCACACATTGGATTACTCCTTCATGATAAAGTTGATATGTTAGCCAAGAAGAGTACCCAGAAGGAGAATGTAGAATATAACTTTGGTATAACTGTGTCTAGCATTAGGAATAATATTAGGAGAGAAGTAAATAATGAAAATGATTGTTATAGGAATGCAGTTAGAAGCCTGAGTAGATCTATAACCCACTATGATAACATGAATGTAGATAAGTATGTTTATGGAGCAACTTGCAATGTGAACAGACTGACTGATGTTGTAGTGGCCAGGCTTAGGCTTGGTTACAAGTACAGTGGACCCCCGGTTAACGATATTTTTTCACTCCATAAGTATGTTCAGGTGCCAGTACTGACCGAATTTATTCCCATAAGGAATATTGTGAAGTAGATTAGTCCATTTCAGACCCCCAAACATACAGGTACAAACGCACTTACATAAATACACTTACATAATTGGTCGCATTCGGAGGTAATCGTTATGCGGGGGTCCACTGTACTTCTGGCAGTTTGGGAGACACACAGATGATGATCAAACTAAATGTAAATTATGTGATCAGGCATATGGTCACTCTCTTGAACACTATGTGCTTAATTGTCCACTTATTGAGGAATACAGAGACAGACAGTATAATAACCTATGTGACATGTCAAGATATCTTATTAATGAAAATAAGATACCAGATATACTAAGCAAATTTCCTAAATTTGCTTGTAACAGATAAGTGAACTATAGATATGTAGATATAAATCCATATGTATTCCTGTTAACCCTTTGGGGCCTAGTTCCTAGGCCTTTTGTGTATCCATATGCTCTCGCGCTACCGTCCACAGGATGGATATGGGGTGCACAATAAACTAGCCACTTCGGTGGCAAAATCTAAATCTAATCTATGATCAGGAAAAGATTCTCTACGTTTTCATAAGAAAAATAATTTTTTTTTTTTTCCAAAAAATTTTTGACCCTGAGAACAAGTTTAGGAGAGGGCCTCTCGACCCTGAAAGGGTTAATCCATCTATAATATTTTCTTCAAAATTACATAATAAACATGTTACATAGCATATAAACATTATTAATACACCCAGAGAGTAAAAATTGACATAAATATGAGATTTGTTTACAAAGGCTTTGTAGGAGTGTCAGAAGAATTATGCTTTCTCTAGTCAAACACTTGGGGATAACTGTAGATAAAATATTCCTTTCATATGCCTTCATTCTATATATAACAGTTCATGACCCTTGTGGGTTAAGTGCATCTTTTTATTATGATTATAATGTAGACAGCCTGTACTGACTGCACAGACAGCCTATGCTGTCTGCCAGCTGAGTTCATATTTTGCACCTTGCTCGTTCTGCCACCTATAGGCCTATGCCACTTCAGTATGCCCTGACCTGCCTCTTACTCTCTCAGTGGCCCTCACTCAGTCAACAAGGCCTACTCCTCTCTCCCTCGCTGGGCATGGCCCTCCCAGTCCATGGGCACTTAACATACTGCCTGTGTACCCCGCTCTGCGGGGTTCAATGATAACGACCCTGAGAACAAGTCTGGGAGAGGGCCTGGCGACCCTGAAAGGGTTTAGGGTTAATGCCATTGAAGGGTTCTTGTTGCAAGGAATTGTAGCTACCTTCCTCATTAACTTCACATCATCTACAAACGGGGACACTTCTGAGTGTATCCCTTCCGTGATGTCATTCACATATACCAAAAACAGATCTTGTTTCTGGCTTTGTTCATTTCCATTTATATTATCCTGGGCAGTTTTATGTGGTGGATGGTGGGTTGTTTTGGGTGGTGGACGGGGCTTGTAAATGCTTGGAGGTGGGTATCCGTGGAAAGAGGGTAGGGGTGCAAGTGGGTGGGGGGACCCTTCTCACTGATTGGGGTTGTTGGAGGAGAGAGGTTTGGCATGGGCTTGGGGGGCCCTTCCCACTGGGTGGTGGGGGGGATTGGTGGTAAGAGGTTAAGGGAGGGACACTTCACATGGTAAGTAAGGTCATTTGGCTTATTCCTTTTCCTTTACATTATGTTCACTTTGTTATTAGCCATAATTTACGTTTGCTATATCCCTGCACATTAATGCCCTTTTCACTTGTTTTATTACTTGTGGCAATAGTTTAATACTCATCCAGTTGTTTATTTCCACTTCTCTGTCGACATTTTATTATTTATTTTATTATCACACTGGCCGATTCCCACCAAGGCAGGGTGGCCCGAAAAAGAAAAACTTTCACCATCATTTACTCCATCACTGTCTTGCCGGAAGGGTGCTTTACACTACTACAGTTTTTAAACTGCAACATTAACACCCCTCCTTCAGAGTGCAGGCACTGTACTTCCCATCTGTCGACATCTGGCAATAATTTGCTAGTGCCACTCGGCCGTAATTTATTCCCATATATTACACCATACATTGTACAATATGCACCAGGAATTAATTAAAATTACTCTTAGCCACTATTTCAGTTCACTATATCATTGCACATTCACACCCTTATCCCTCCCTTTATTACTTATATGATAGTTCAATATTCATATGTTTGTTCATGTCCACTTCTCTGTCGACATATGTCATTAATTTGCTAGTGCTGCTCGCCCATATATACATTCCATATATTATTCACTATGCACTGAGAATTTGCAAGATTGCTGTAATCCACAATTTAAGATCACTATGTCACTTAACATCAATACCCTCATCACTCGCTATATTATGTCTTGCGATATGAGTAACATGACTTAAGAAATCGTAATGACACGATTGCAAATAAACCATACCCCCGGCCGGGATTGAACCCGCGGTCATAGAGTCTCAAAACTCCAGCCCGTCGCGTTAGCCACGGGCGGGTTCAATCCCGGCCGGGGGTATGGTTGATATGAGTAACAATCCTTCAGTATACAATAACACAACCCAGTACAGTGGACCCCCGGTTAACGATATTTTTTCACTCCAGAAGTATGTTCAGGTGCCAGTACTGACCGAATTTGTTCCCATAAGAAATATTGTGAAGTAGATTAGTCCATTTCAGACCCCCAAACATACACGTACAAACGCACTTACATAAATACACTTACATAATTGGTCGCATTCGGAGGTAATCGTTATGCAGGGGTCCACTGTATGTGGAAACACCTTTAGGCCTAATTCCCACCTGTTCCTCTTTTACACTTACGTATTTCTAATAATTTTATCTTATTTTTCCTGCAATTTTAACAGTAGCCTTACTCACGAAATTGTAATGACATGATTGATCGCGAGTTCTATCCTCGCCCGTGGTATGGTTTGTTTAACAGTAGCCTTTTTTTTTTCGGCTCTTGGAATTTGTGCTTGTCCCTGATCTTTTTTATTTCCCCTCACTGTTCTACGTTCGTCACTAGTCACACCATTTCCTGTAATGACACCATACAGTAACAGCCTTTATTCTAAGGCCAGCACTCTGCACTTGACACTATAATATATATTTTTCTCAGTGTTAACTTATATTTCCTTTATGTGGGGTTTAATGAGTATACAGTAGGGTCCCACTTATACATACGGCTGGTTAGGTTCCAGGCTGTCGCCGGAAAGCAGACATCGCCGGAAGGCAGAACGCCATTTTTTTCCATTTATAAATGCATATAAATGCCAGGCAACTAGGTAGTAGGTTGGTAGACAGCAACCACCCAGGGAGGTACTACCGTCCTGCCAAGTGAGTGTAAAACGGAAGCCTGTAATTGTTTTACATGATGGTAGGATTGTTGGTGTCCTTTTTTTCTGTCTCATAAACATGGAAGATTTCAGGTACATTTTGCTACTTCTACTTACACTTAGGTCACACTACACATACATGTACAAGCATATACATGTATATACTTACATACCCCTCTGGGTTTTCTTCTATTTTCTTTCTAGTTCTTGTTTATTTCCTCTTATCTCCATAGGGAAGTGGAACAGAATTCTTCCTCCGTAAGCCAAGCGTGTCATAAGAGGCAACTAAAATGCCGGGAGCAAGGGGCTAGTAACCCCTTCTCCTGTATATATTACTAAATGTAAAAGGAGAAACTTTCGTTTTTCCTTTTGGGCCACCCCGCCTTGGTGGGATATGGCCGGTGTGTTGAAAGAAAGAAGATACAGTGGACCCCCGCATAGCGAACGCCTTGCATAGCGAACAATCCGCATAGCGAACGCTTTGTTCGCTAAAATTTTGCCCCGCATAGTGGACAAAAACCCGCTCAGCGAACTTCGTCCGAGACGCGTCCAATCTGCGCCCTCAGCCAGCCTCACATGTGCCGCCCGTCCCATTGTTTACCAGCCAGCCTCCGCGGTAACATTCAAGCATACACTCGGAATATTTCGTATTATTACAGTGTTTTCGGTGCTGTTTGTGGAAAATAAGTGACCATGGGCCCCAAGAAAGCTTCTAGTGCCAACCCTACACCTCAAAGGGTAAGAATACCCATAGAAATGAAGAAAGAGATCATTGATAAGTATGAAAGTGGAGTACGTATCACCGACCTGGTCAGGTTGTACAAGAAACCAAAATCAACCATCGCTTCTATTGTGGGCAAGAAAACGGCAATCAAGGAAGCTGTTGTTGCCAAAGGTTTAACTGTGTTTTCGAAACAAAGATCGCAAGTGATGGAAGATGTTGAGAGACTCTTATTGGTGTGGATAAATGAAAAACAGCTAGCAGGAGATAGCGTCTCTCAAGCGATCATATGTGAAAAGGCTAGGAAGTTGCATGACGATTTAATTAAAAAAATGCCTGCAACTAGTGATGATGTGAGTGAATTTAAGGCCAGCAAAGGTTGGTTTGAGAGATTTAAGAAGCGTAGTGGCATCCATAGTGTGATACGGCATGGTGAGGCTGCCAGTTCGGACCACAAAGCGGCTGAAAAATATGTGCAGGAATTCAAGGAGTACATAGAAACTGAAGGACTGGAACCTGAACAAGTGTTTAATTGTGATGAAACAGGCCTGTTCTGGAAGAAAATGCCAAGCAGGACCTACATTACTCAGGAGGAAAAGGCACTCCCAGGACATAAGCCTATGAAAGACAGGCTTACTTTGTTGATGTGTGCCAATGCTAGTGGTGATTGCAAAGTTAAGCCTTTATTAGTGTATCACTCTGAAACTCCCAGAGCGTTCAGGCAAAAGAATGTCCTCAAGGATAATTTGTGTGTGCTGTGGAGGGCAAACAGTAAGGCATGGGTCACTAGGGAATTTTTCTATAACTGGTTACACCATGCATTTGCCCCCAATGTGAAAGATTACCTAACTGAAAAGAAATTAGACCTTAAGTGCCTCCTGGTGTTAGACAATGCCCCTGGTCATCCTACAGACGTGGCAGAGCGACTTTATGGGGACATGAGCTTCATTAAGGTGAAGTTTTTGCCTCCTAATACCACTCCTCTCCTGCAGCCCATGGACCAGCAGGTCATTTCCAACTTCAAGAAACTGTACACAAAAGCTCTTGTTTCAAAAGTGCTTTGAAGTGACCACAGACACTCGATTGACTCTAAAAGAGTTTTGGAAGGATCACTTTAATATCCTCAGTTGTGTAAACCTTATAGGTAAGGCTTGGGAGGGAGTGACTAAGAGAACCTTGAACTCTGCTTGGAAGAAACTGTGGCCAGAATGTGTAGACAAAAGGGATTTTGAAGGGTTTGAGGCTAACCCTGAGAGGAGTAGTATACCAGTTGAGGAATCAATTGTGGAATTGGGGAAGTCCTTGGGGTTGGAGGTTAGTGGGGAGGATGTGGAAGAGTTGGTGGAGGAGGACAATGAAGAACTAACCACTGATGAGCTGATAGATCAACTTCAAGAGCAAGAGGCCAGACCTGGGGAAACTGGTTCAAAGGAGGGGAGAGAGAAATTGAAGGAATTGCCTACTTCAAAGATTAAGGAAATGTGTACAAAATGGCTTGAAGTGCAAACCTTTTTTGATGAAAATCACCCTCACACAGCTATTGCAAGCCGTGCTGGTGACTGTTACAATGACACTGTTGTGAACCACTTTAGACAAATCATAAAGGAACGAGAGGTACAGGCCACTATGGACAGATATGTTGTGCGAAAGAAGTCCAGTGACTCTGAAGCTGGTCCTAGTGGCATTAAAAGAAGAAGGGAAGTAACCCCAGAAAAGGACTTGCTACCTCAAGTCCTAATGGAAGGGGATTCCCCTTCTAAACACTAACACTCTCTCTCCCCTCCTCCCATCCCATCAATCATCACCAGATCTTCAATAAAAGTAAGTGTCATGTAATTGTGCATGCCTTTTTCAGTTTGTGTGTACTAAAATTAACATTTTTTTGTGGTAAAAAAAATTTTTTTTCATACTTTTGGGTGTCTTGCACGGATTAATTTTATTTCCATTATTTCTTATGGGGAAAATTAATTCGCATAGCGAACATTTCGCATAACGACCAGCCCTCTTGCACGGATTAAGTTCGCTATGCGGGGGTCCACTGTATATTAAGTTAGTAATAGAACTAGGCATTAAAAACACACAAAGTAAAATACATTCACAGTAAATTCATTACTTATCTTAAAGTATTTGTAATCTTAATGTAGGGAGAGAGGTGAGTAGTACTTATTTGTAGGAAGTCAGGTGCAGGTACCCAGGTGTAGGTAGCACTGGCTCCCTGTCTCATACTTAATATACGATATTTAAAACATCCCAGAGAGGTAAAATACACATACAGTACACTCATTATTTACCTTAAAATATGTGTAGTCTTAATATAGGAAGAGAGGTGAGTAGTATTTATTTGTAGAAAGTCAGTGTAGGTAGCCGGTAGGTGTAGCCCGCCTGGGCTACACCTACCGGCTACGTACACTGTGGCCCAGAGCCATATTACGTATTAACATCGACATGCCTTGTTCACTGAATTTAATCATTTCTAACAACTACCTTTAGATGCCATCATAAATGAAGGTAGAAGTAATGAATAATTCATGCCAAAAATTGTAAACAAAAGCGGAGTGAGGGAGTGGCTGGGCCAAACGCAGATTCATACACGTTTTCTCTGATGGCAGAGCAGAGAAAATGTAATGTTGTCCCTCCACCTGGCTACCACACAGGTTCACAAGAATTATTATCAGAGCACACACAAAATATGCAATAAATGCCAGACAACAAGTTTACACTAACTTATATTAAGTTAGCAAAGATAAGATACACACAGAGTACACTTATTACTTACCTTAAAATATTAATATTAATGTGTGAGTGGCAGGGTGTTTATTGAATAAAATCAGAATGGCACACCATCATCCATTAACTTGGCACTTAAAGCAAGAGGCTTACAACTTCTCTTTTTATTACAGCTAACCTTAAACGCCATCGTCAATGAGATCCAACTAGTTACGAAAGAGTAAACGAGAGAGAGAACGAGATAAAGAATTTAGATAATGTAAGAACACAAACTGAACAGGTAGTGGACAATCACTTGGTATTAATATGTGTCTGCGTATTAATATGTGTCTACTTATTAATATGTGTCTACTTATAGTTCATTCACGTCCATTTGTAAGAGTTTGTAAAACATTTACCTCAATATTTTTTTATTTTAATAATAATTACCTCACAATACAAATACTCTTACATTGTGTACAAGTTGTACAAGTTAGTTCAGAATAAACAAACAGCAACACACCATTTTTAGAGTGAATGAAGATAATGATAATAATAATAATAATAGTAATAATAATAATAATATTATTATTATTATTATTATTATTATTATTATTATTATTATTATTAATATTATTATTATTATTATTATTTTTTTTTTTTTTTTTATTATCACACCGGCCGATTCCCACCAAGGCAGGGTGGCCCGAAAAAGAAAAACTTTCACCATCATTCACTCCATCACTGTCTTGCCAGAAGGGTGCTTTACACTACAGTTTTTAAACTGCAACATTAACACCCCTCCTTCAGAGTGCAGGCACTGTACTTCCCATCTCCAGGACTCAAGTCCGGCCTGCCGGTTTCCCTGAATCCCTTCATAAATGTTACTTTGCTCACACTCCAACAGCACGTCAAGTATTAAAAACCATTTGTCTCCATTCACTCCTATCAAACACGCTCACGCATGCCTGCTGGAAGTCCAAGCCCTTCGCACACAAAACCTCCTTTACCCCCTCCCTCCAACCCTTCCTAGGCCGACCCCTACCCCGCCTTCCTTCCACTACAGACTGATACACTCTTGAAGTCATTCTGTTTCGCTCCATTCTCTCTACATGTCCGAACCACCTCAACAACCCTTCCTCAGCCCTCTGGACAACAGTTTTGGTAATCCCGCACCTCCTCCTAACTTCCAAACTACGAATTCTCTGCATTATATTCACACCACACATTGCCCTCAGACATGACATCTCCACTGCCTCCAGCCTTCTCCTCGCTGCAACATTCATCACCCATGCTTCACACCCATATAAGAGCGTTGGTAAAACTATACTCTCATACATTCCCCTCTTTGCCTCCAAGGACAAAGTTCTTTGTCTCCACAGACTCCTAAGTGCACCACTCACTCTTTTTCCCTCATCAATTCTATGATTCACCTCATCTTTCATAGACCCATCCGCTGACACGTCCACTCCCAAATATCTGAATACGTTCACCTCCTCCATACTCTCTCCCTCCAATCTGATATTCAATCTTTCATCACCTAATCTTTTTGTTATCCTCATAACCTTACTCTTTCCTGTATTCACCTTTAATTTTCTTCTTTTGCACACCCTACCAAATTCATCCACAAGGGTCATGAATTGATATATATAGAGTAAAGGCATACAAAAAGAATATTTTTCTACAGTTATCCCCCAGTTTGACTAGAGAAAACGTAATTTTTCCGACACTACCTACACAGCTGCTTTGTAAACAAATCTCATATTTACATCAATTTTTATTCTGTGAGTGTATGTATCATGTTTATATGCTATGTAATGGGTTTCATATATAATTTTGAGGAAAATATCATAGATGGATTAATGAAAATGCCTATATTGATGTAAAATAAGACATTTAGTGTGCCCAAGAGTGATTATTATTAAGTAGTATTGGCGTCATGAGTAGAGAGAGACTTAGCGGTTTTAATGTGTACCTGCACACCAGCACAGTGTGTAAGTATGTTTAGGTACAGGTACACTTAAGTATAATTATCAGAGTACATATAAAATATGCAGTAACTTTAAAACACTTGAAATTTTGAAAAGTTTCCTGACATAATAGATGTGGTCACGGAAAATGTAAACAAACTGGGTGGGGGTGCCGTATTTGAAAGACCACTTGCCGTATAGCAAATTTTGGTCATAATTTGACATCGCCATATTAGCAGAACGCCATAAGGCGAAACGCCGTAAAGCGGGGCCTTACTGTACAGTAGGGCCCCACTTATACAGTAGGTTAGGTTCCAGGCTACTGTCGGAAAGCAGACATAGCCGGAAAGCAGAATGCCATTTTTTTTCAATTATAAATGCATGTAAATGCCAGACAGCAAGCTTACACTAACATATATTAAGTTAGCAATAGAATTATGCATTAAAACAATAAAAAAAGTAAAATAAATGCACAGTACACTCATTATTTACCTCAAAATATTTATAGTCTTAATAATGTAGGGCAAAAGGTGAGTAGTATTTACTCTAAGAAGTTAGGTGTGGTAGCCCTCCTGGTCACTCCACCCACATAATATACTACGACGATGCTTAAAGCTCCATAGAGTGATAAAATGCATATACAGTACACTCATTACTTATCTTAAAATATTTGTAGTCTTAATGTAGTCTTAATGTAGAAAGTTGTGTGATAAGTAGGGTAGTGTAGGGAAGTCTGCCTGGCCACCCCACCCACTATGTCAACAAACAGACGATGCATCTGGTTATGGCTCATAAACATTCATACAAACACCTTACATTTTGTGCAAGTTGTCTCCACAGTGGTACAGTAGAATAAATAAAGACCAACACTTTTATTCTCATGTAATTTTTAGAAGGAATGATGCTCTGACAAATTATTATTATTATTATTATCATTATTATCATTATTATCATTATTATCATTTTTATTACTTTTATTACAAATTACTACTACAACAAATTATTATAAGTTATTATTATTACAAGTAGGTAGTAGGTTGGTAGACAGCAACCACCCAGTGAAGTACTACTGTCCTGCCAGATGACTGTGAAACAGAAACCTGTAACTGTTTTGCATGATGGTAGAATTGCTGGTTTCTTTTTCTGTCTCATAAACATGCTAGATAACAGGTATATCTTGCTACTCCTACTTACACTTTGGTCACACTTCACAGACATGCACATGCATATATATATACATACATCTAGGTTTTTCTCCTTTTTCTAAATAGCTCTTGTTCTTCTTTATTTCTTCTATTGTCCATGGGGAAGTGGAAAAGAATCTTTCCTCCGTAAGCCATGAGTGTCATATGAGGCGACTAAAATGCCGGGAGCAATGGGCTAGTAACCCCTTCTCCTGTAGACATTTACTAAAAAAGAGAAGAAAAACTTTATAAAACTGGGATGCTTGAATGTGCGTGGATGTAGTGCGGATGACAAGAAACAGATGATTGCTGATGTTATGAATGAAAAGAAGTTGGATGTCCTGGCCCTAAGCGAAACAAAGCTGAAGGGGGTAGGGGAGTTTCGGTGGGGGGAAATAAATGGGATTAAATCTGGAGTATCTGAGAGAGTTAGAGCAAAGGAAGGGGTAGCAGTAATGTTGAAGGATCAGTTATGGAAGGAGAAAAGAGAATATGAATGTGTAAATTCAAGAATTATGTGGATTAAAGTAAAGGTTGGATGCGAAAAGTGGGTCATATTAAGCGTGTATGCACCTGGAGAAGAGAGGAATGTAGAGGAGAGAGAGAGAGATTTTGGGAGATGTTAAGTGAATGTATAGGAGCCTTTGAACCAAGTGAGAGAGTAATTGTGGTAGGGGACCTGAATGCTAAAGTAGGAGAAACTTCTAGAGAGGGTGTGGTAGGTAAGTTTGGGGTGCCAGGTGTAAATGATAATGGGAGCCCTTTGATTGAACTTCGTATAGAAAGGGGTTTAGTTATAGGTAATACATATTTTAAGAAAAAGAGGATAAATAAGTATACAAGATATGATGTAGGGCGAAATGACAGTAGTTTGTTGGATTATGTATTGGTAGATAAAAGACTGTTGAGTAGACTTCAGGATGTACATGTTTATAGAGGGGCCACAGATATATCAGATCACTTTCTAGTTGTAGCTACACTGAGAGTAAAAGGTAGATGGGATACAAGGAGAATAGAAGCATCAGGGAAGAGAGAGGTGAAGGTTTATAAACTAAAAGAGAAGGCAGTTAGGGTAAGATATAAACAGCTATTGGAGGATAGATGGGCTAATGAGAGCATAGGCAATGGGGTCGAAGAGGTATGGGGTAGGTTTAAAAATGTAGTGTTCAGCAGAAGTTTGTGGTTACAGGAAAGTGGGTGTGGGAGGGAAGAGGAGCGATTGGTGGAATGATGATGTAAAGAGAGCAGTAAGGGAGAAAAAGTTAGCATATGAGAAGTTTTTACAAAGTAGAAGTGATGCAAGGAGGGAAGTGTATATGGAGAAAAAGAGAGAGGTTAAGAGAGTGGTGAAGCAATGTAAAAAGTGAGCAAATGAGAGAGTGGGTGAGATGTTATCAACAAATTTTGTTGAAAATAAGAAAAAGTTTTGGAGTGAGATTAACAAGTTAAGGAAGCCTAGAGAACAAATGGATTTATCAGTTAAAAATAGGAGAGGAGAGTTATTAAATGGAGAGTTAGAGGTATTGGGAAGATGGAGGGAATATTTTGAGGAGTTGTTAAATGTTGATGAAGATAGGGAAGCTGTGATTTCGTGTATAGGGCAAGGAGGAATAACATCTTGTAGGAGTGAGGAAGAGCCAGTTGTGAGTGTGGGGGAAGTTCGTGAGGCAGTAGGTAAAATGAAATGGGGTAAGGCAGCTGGGATTGATGGGATAAAGATAGAAATGTTAAAAGCAGGTGGGGATATAGTTTTGGAGTGGTTGGTGCAATTATTTAATAAATGTATGGAAGAGGGTAAGGTACCTAGGGATTGGCAGAGAGCATGCATAGTTCCTTTGTATAAAGGCAAAGGGGACAAAAGAGAGTGCAAAAATTATAGGGGGATAAGTCTGTTGAGTATACCTGGTAAAGTGTATGGTAGAGTTATTATTGAAAGAATTAAGAGTAAGACGGAGAATAGGATAGCAGATGAACAAGGAGGCTTTAGGAAAGGTAGGGGGTGTGTGGACCAGGTGTTTACAGTGAAACATAAAAGTGAACAGTATTTAGATAAGGCTGAAGAGGTCTTTGTGGCATTTTTGGATTTGGAAAAGGCGTATGACAGGGTGGATAGGGGCAATGTGGCAGATGTTGCAGGTGTATGGTGTAGGAGGTAGGTTACTGAAAGCAGTGAAGAGTTTTTATGAGGATAGTGAGGCTCAAGTTAGAGTATGTAGGAAAGAGGGAAATTATTTTCCAGTACAAGTAGGCCTTAGACAAGGATGTGTGATGTCACCGTGGTTGTTTAATATATTTATAGATGGGGTTGTAAGAGAAGTAAATGCGAGGGTCTTGGCAAGAGGCGTGGAGTTAAAAGATAAAGAATCACACATAAAGTGGGAGTTGTCACAGTTGCTCTTTGCTGATGACACTGTGCTCTTGGGAGATTCTGAAGAGAAGTTGCAGAGATTGGTGGATGAATTTGGTAGGGTATGCAAAAGATGAAAATTAAAAGTGAATACAGGAAAGAGTAAGGTTTTGAGGATAACAAAAAAATTAGGTGATGAAAGATTGGATATCAGATTGGAGGGAGAGAGTATGGAGGAGGTGAATGTATTCAGATATTTGGGAGTGGACATGTCAGCGGATGGGTCTATGAAAGATGAGGTGAATCATAGAATTGATGAGGAGAAAAGGGCGAGTGGTGCACTTAGGAGTCTGTGGAGACAAAGAACTTTGTCCTTGGAGGCAAAGAGGGGAATGTATGAGAGTATAGTTTTACCAACGCTCTTATATGGGTGTGAAGCATGGGTGATGAATGTTGCAGCGAGGAGAAGGCTGGAGGCAGTGGAGATGTCATGTCTGAGGGCAATGTGTGGTGTGAATATAATGCAGAGAATTCGTAGTTTGGAAGTTAGGAGGAGGTGCGGGATTACCAAAACTGTTGTCCATAGGGCTGAGGAAGGGTTGTTGAGGTGGTTCGGACATGTAGAGAGAATGGAGAGAAACAGAGTGACTTCAAGAGTGTATCAGTCTGTAGTGGAAGGAAGGCGGGGTAGGGGTCGGCCTAGGAAAGGTTGGAGGGAGGGGGTAAAGGAGGTTTCGTGTGCGAGGGGCTTAGACTTCCAGCAGGCATGCGTGAGCGTGTTTGATAGGAGTGAATGGAGACAAATGGTTTTTAATACTTGACGTGCTGTTGGAGTGTGAGCAAAGTAACATTTATGAAGGGGTTCAGGGAAACCGGCTGGCCGGACTTGAGTCCTGGAGATGGGAAGTACAGTGCCTGCACTCTGAAGGAGGGGTGTTAATGTTGCAGTTTAAAAACTGTAGTGTAAAGCACCCTTCTGGCAAGACAGTGATGGAGTGAATGATGGTGAAAGTTTTTCTTTTTCGGGCCACCCTGCCTTGGTGGGAATCGGCCAGTTTGATAATAATAATAATAAATTGTTACAAGTTATTATTATTATTATTATTTACCAGATTATTGGTCATTCCTGCAGAGAGGGGTTCAGTGATAAGACTTCGGAGGCTTCTTACTTTATTTGCTATATCTGGGGTATACAGGCAGTGTGTTAAGTGCCCATGGCCAGGGAGGGCCATGCCCAGTGAGGGAGAGAGGAGTAGGCTTTGTTGACTGAGTGAGGGCTGCTGAGAGAGTGAGAGAGAGGCAGGTCTGGGCATACTGAAGTGGCATACGCCTATAGGTGGCAGCACGAGCAAGGCGGGAAATATGAACTCAGCTGGCAGACAGCATAGGCTGTGTGTGCAGACAGTACAGTCTGTCTACATTTGCTCGGCCACGCACCACCATGGTCGTCCCTGACCATGACTGGCTGTAAAAAAACTCAGTCTCTCTCGCAGGAACAGGGCACAGAATGCAAAATAAAAACATATATACATACATGGACATGGAAAAAAAAACTTCCTTCAGGGAGGGAAGAAAAAAAGAGGTGGGGTGTGCTAAACAACGTTGTCATAGGCAGTGAGCATCGATGGGCATCACTGCATGCCCTCCTGCATCTGGGCAGATACTGCAACACAGGAGACATCGCTGCAGCTGAGCTGTGACATAACAGGGTATGGTCTCCTCTCGAACGGTGAAGCAGTCATCGTAGGAGTCGCTGTAGGATTTCAGTCAACCTGGGGCACAACCTGCTGGTGCCCTCAAGTGAGGCTTCATCAGTACTCGGCAACTGGGCAGGACTTCTTCTGGCAAGTGACTCAGAAGGACATTTCTCGACTGGTACTGTCGCTGGGGCTGTCACTGCCGACGAGTGTGAAGTGAGTCGTGGCAGAGACGACTGGGCAAAACATCTGGGAGTCGTAACATCATACACCTTGCTGGAGTGAGCGGGCTAGCAGTCAAAGTGACATCATCTTTGTGCAGGCTGCTCACTGAAGCTATGACACGAGGCTGACACAGCGCCTGCCAACATTGCTAACTGTGGCTTGACAAGTGTTATTCTTTCGTCAGTTGGAGTTATTGCTCACTTCGACACTAACACTGTCGATCAGGCGTGATGTCGTGAGGTGATTTCATGGGGTGACATCGTGAGGTGACATCAGCAGACATCGTGAAGTCGGGCAGCATCGTTGGTGACGTTGTGAGGTGACGTCAGTGAAGTGATGTGCCAGCAGACCACAGCATATGGCTTGGGACGTGTGGCTTGGTAACCCATGTGGCTTGTAGATCCACATGGCATTGCCCACATCCCACCTGGCTTTCTTCGTGTAGCTTCATGATCGTGGCTTGGTGATCCACATAGCTTCGAGTGGCCTCGAGCACTCGGATACACAGCTCTGGCACTGAATTCACACGGAAAACAGCAGAAACACAGCAGAGGGAGTGAGTATATAGTGGAGTGTGGTGATAGGCAGGTGAGGTGTTAGTGAGGTGAGGAACCCGGCCGCTTCCTCTCTCACATACCCACTTGGAGAAACGCCCACACTGGATGGTGAAATCACCACAAACTCGCCTCTGACTTGCTGAAATAGCCAGGCAGAGCTGAAAAACAACAGCAGCAACATACAAGTGACGCTGAACACGTGACTTGAGAAACAGTGTGCATTGCTGTCGCGGGAAGTCCCAGGGACGCCACTTATATTTCTCGAAGAAATTTGGCAAATTTCGGCCTGGATCTTGCGTGTACCGGTGTCTGGATGCGGAAATGTGCAGACACGACATGAGGATAACTCGTTGAGAGACGGATACTTCTTGTGTAGGGTGATAAAGTGAAGACAACTTCATTCCTCTTCCTTCCCTCCTCAGACAACACAACCGCTGCGACCACTGTTGTCACCAATGTCTACCAGATTATTGGTTGTTCCTGCAGAGCGGGGTTCAATGATAACACTTCGGAGGCATCTTACTTTATTTGTGATATCTGGGGTACACAGGCAGTATTTTAAGTGCCCAGTGCCTGGGAGGGCCATGCCCAGTGAGGGAGAGAGGAGTAAGCCTTGTTGACTGAGTGAGGGCTGCTGAGAGAGTGAGAGGCAGGTCTGGGCATACTGAAGTGGCATAGGCCTATAGGTGGCAGCACGAGCAAGGTGCAAAATATGAACTGAGCTGGCAGACAGCATAGGCTGTCTACATTATAATCACAATAAAAAGATGCATTAAACCCACAAGGGTCGTGAATTGTTATATATAGAATGAAGGTACCTGACCAGCCAGGCTGTGGCTCGTACGTTGGATTGCGTGCAGCCAGCAGTAACAGCCTGGTTGATCAGGCTCTGATCCACCAGGAGGCCTGGTCACAGACCGGGTCGAGGGGGCATTGACCCCCGGAACTCTCTCCAGGTAAACTCCAGGTAAATATGAAAGGAATATTTATCTACAGTTATCCCCCAGTGTTTGACTAGAGAAAACGTAATTCTTCTGACACTCCTACAAAGCCTTTGTAAACAAATCTCATATTTATGTCAATTTTTATTCTCTGGGTGTATATATAATGTTTATATGCTATGTAACGTGTTTCTTATATAATTTTGAAGAAAATATCATAGATGGATTAACCCTTTCAGGGTCGAGAGGCCCTCTCCTAAACTTGTTCTCAGGGTCAAAAATTTTTCGGGAAAAAAAATTATTTTTCTTATGAAAACGTAGAGAATCTTTTCCCGATCATAATGCCACCAAAAGTATGAAATTTGATGGAAAACTCAGGGACTTATATTCTCGCAAAGTTAGCGGTCTCCACGAAGTTTACGCATCGGCGATTTTGCCCACTTTGAGCCCTATTTTTGGCCAATTCCAGTGTACTAGTTGGCAAAAATTATAACTATTTCGCTAAACTCCATTTTTTCTATTGAATGAGTACAAGAAACCACCCCCTCACCAATTTTAACTATCCAATATAGTGGTCAGAAATGAGCAATTTTGCCAATTTCACACAAATTTCAAAAGACGCCAATTTCCAAATAGGGTCCAGAATAAACAAGACAGACATTCCTGGCACTAAAATAACATTTCCTCTGTTTATTAGTCACGTCCCCAGGCCCCTCTTACATTACTTTTGCTTTCTGCTTTGAACTTTTATTCTCACAAAAAAAATAGAAGATTTGCTGTTATGCAGACTACTGCATTAGTGTAGAAATGGTATAAATAATATCAGCGCACTTGTGAAAGAATATTAGGCTCACCAGTTGACGTGTATTGAATGCATGGCATGATTTGTTTACTTTTGAACTTCGGCAAAAATCGAACATTGCTGCTGCTGTGAGCTCAATTTCAAGGTACTTTTCATTGTGAAACCAATCAAAATTATCTCAATTTCTGTAATATGCCTTCCATTCTATAAAATGAGACCAGGAAAAGTAGGATACAACCATAAATACCATACGAAAATACAGTGCAATATCGCTGTTTTAAACTGAAAACACAAAGTTTTTTTTTTTCTCATTACTCACTATGTGCTGCAGGATTTTTTTTGTACTGTGCACACTGACCACACAGATCCATTCTTTCATATATAGGCCTACCAGCTTTCTCTCGCTAGATTTGAAGGCGCTAGAATTTACGCGAACTAGTACTTCAATAACCCTGTGCGTAAGCCGTACTAGTGCGTTGGAAACCCTGAAAGGGTTAATGAAAATGTCTATATTAATGTAAAATAAGACATTTTATGTGTCTAAGAGAGATTATTATTACATAGTGCATATTACTATGGCATCATGAGTAGAGAGACTCTTAGTGATTTTAATGTGTACCTGCATGCCAGCACAGTGTGTAAGTATATTTAGGTAGGGGTACACATAAGCATAATTATCAGAGTACATATAAAATACACAATAACTTTAAAACACTTGAAATTTTGGAAAGTTTCCAGACATAACAGATGTGCTCACGGTGAATATAAACAAACCGGGTGGGGCACGCCGTATTTGAAAGACTGCTTGCCATATAGCAAATTTTGGTCATAATTTGAAATCGCTGTATTCGTGGAACGCCGTAAGGCAAAACACCGTAAAGCGGGACCCTACTGTATGTACTTTACGGTTTGCACACACCTATTTTTCATGCGCTGTCCCCTCTGGGGCTGTCAGAGAAATGCAAATTTGACGGAGCTCAAACACGCGTGACTTCTTCACCCACTTCTACTTACCCAGTACACTAGGCAGACAGTGCATGACATCTGGGTATTAAATGGGTATTTACTAAGATTATATTCTTTTCTTGGCTGTAATGGGCACATTTATAATTACCAACGTAATGTTCCTCATTATTGGAAGGTGAAGATGTTGCTTTTATTATGGTTCATACATGTGTATGAACCATACTTATAAAGATGACACATATTCAAGAAACTTCTTACATAATGTTTCAGCATGTTCACTAGGGAACATGGAAATTTTGGTCAAATCTGCACTCTTCGGGCATTGTTCCTTATATACATCTTAGATTCAGTGCCACATATGACATTGATTGGTTGAAGTTTAGCCTAGGCCCTAGAGCATTTGCAATTGAAATTTTTGAATTTGTCTATTACTGAGAAGCGCAGCACTGTGTTTTATGTACTGTATCCATATACTCTACCATATTTATAAACATTAACTTTCTCAGTGATTATGCTGGAACTGCCATTGCTACGGCCACCTTAGTGGACTCTGGCATTATCACCAAGGATGACAAAATACCAAGTGAAGAGGCTAGAGCTAGCAAATTTGGAAAATATAACATCACTGTATTTTGATGGTAAGAAGATCTCCACTCATGTAATGACAAAGAATGAGAAGACCAAGAAATGGAGTCCAAAAATAGTGGTAAAATATCATTACCTCATCATGGTGGAGCCTTGCAGTGAATGTCTCACTCATGTGACTCCCAAGTCAGGCCATGAAAAGGAGATTGCCAAGACTATACATTTCTGGTGGAACAGAAACTAACTCTGCAATCTGTTGTATGTGTTGGTAGTGACGGAACCAACATAAATGTCGGAGCTTACAATGAAGCCATTCATCATCTTGAAATGTTGCTTGGTCATCCGGTCCATTATTTCATCTGTCAGCTTCATGGAAATGAGCTGCCATTCTGGGCTTTCTACCACTATGACAGGAAGCCAAGTGGTCCTGAGCATTGGAGAGGTCCCATTGGCAAGCAGATCAAGGTTCCTCTGTCTGAGCTGCCAGTTGCTTTCCAGTCAGTCAGTTTCACTGATTTCCCTGCTCTGAATGATAAGGTGGCAGAGGATCTGTTCTGGAACCAGAAATACTTGTGTAGGATTTGCAAAGGAGTGATCACAGGTGTGGTTGATGATGACTTGGCTGCTCTTGAACCAGGTCCACTGTGTGTGTCAACTCGGAATGCTTTATGGAGCAGGATCCTTAGGCAGTATGTGGCAACATCAAGACCCAGTCAGGAGCTGAAAAGAGTCGTCATAATGATTTTAAAGTTCAGTGCTCCAATGTGGTTCCACATCAAGCTGCACCCTTACATCAGACACAGTCCAAAGAACATCTTCCAGTCACTGCAATTTATGAGACATCTGAACAGTGAAGAAAAGAAGATAGTAAAGAAGATTGTCCATAGAAATTCCTACTTTGCTCACGCAGATAAGCAGCTGCTTGGTATGTGTGCTGATGAAGACATGACTGTGAGAGACAAAGCTGTCTCAATGATAAGAAAAATTAGAGAAGAGAATCAGCAGACAGAAGAAAGTACTGAGAGCTCTGATGAGGATGGAGAAGATTCTGCTGATGTTGTTGACGAGGACTTGTTAATCTACACTGATGATGAGGATGACAGTGAAGATGAAGAGAAAGACAATGTGGCTCCTATTGTCAACTCAAGAAAAGTAGAGATTCCCAAACAAAAGTGCCAAGCAAAGAACTATCATTCCATGATTGACTGGAAGACTGAACTCAAAACTGAGCCTCCTTTCATTGCATATTTATCAGATCAACAGACTCAGAAAATTATTGAGAATCCACTGGAGGTGCCCAAGTGGCCAAA
Source organism: Cherax quadricarinatus (assembly GCF_038502225.1). Lineage (NCBI taxonomy): Eukaryota > Metazoa > Arthropoda > Malacostraca > Decapoda > Parastacidae > Cherax > Cherax quadricarinatus. The sequence goes on along the minus strand of NC_091370.1, from coordinate 2,375,863 downwards.
CAACACTCAAGCTGTTGAGAGAGGGATAAAATTGATGACTGAAGCATGCATTGAAGTGACTGGACAGAAGGCAAGAGATGGATATATCAGACAAAGAATATTTTCCAGGAAAATGATGCACATGTTCTGCACTAAGAAAGACTTCACTTATAACTTGTAATAGTTTAAAATTAAATAGTTGATGATTGATGTACGGTGCTTTTCAATTATATTACTGTTTATTATTTTCTGCGATGATGTGCACATCAGTTTAGCAGTAAAGTACTGTATAATTTTTTATTATTTTACAGCACTTTGCTGATATGGTGCTTTTCAAGTACGTATTCATGTTTATTATTTTTGGCGGTCATGTCCACATCAGTTTAGCAGTGAAACACTACTTAATAATTTTTTTATTATTTTTACTTTTTGAGTCACATTTTATGCTTAGCACTGTTGTGCATTTAATATCTTATAGGGTAAACATGTTTTTAGGCTTTTATATGCAGTTGCAAGTTAAAAAATGGCCGTGATTTACTTTACAGCAGAAGTCCTGGAATATAACAGTCCATATTAGCGAGATGTGACTGTTCTTTGTTACTGATAATGTATTTTAGTAAGGGTAAACTTTTATTCTTAACCCTTTGACTGTTTCTGTCGTATATATACGTCTTACCAGCCAGTATTTTTGATGTATGTATTTCTACTCAAAAATTCTAGCGGCTTCAAATCAAGCAAGAGAAAGTTGGTAGACCCACATGTGAGAGAATGGGTCTGCATGGTCAGTGTGCGCAGTATAAAAAAAATCCTGCAGCACGCAATGCATAATGAGAAAAAAAAACCTCCGACTGTGTTTTTGGATTAAAACGCCGAATTTTAGGTGTATTTTCATATAGTATTTATGGTTGTATTCTTATTTTATTGGTCTTATTTGATAGAATAGAAGACATATTACAGAAATAGAGATGATTTTGATTGGTTTCACGATGAAAAGGACTTCGAACTTGAGCTCAAAGTAGTGGAAATGTTCGATTTTTGCTGATTTTCGAGAGTAAATAAGTGATGTCATTGTCCAATATGTGTCCAATTAGCCATTCTAATGCTCAGTCATGATTGGGTTGACATTATTTATACAATTATTATAATAATGCAGTAGTCAGCATAACAGTAAATCTTCTACTTCTTGTGTAAATAAAAATTCAAAATAGAAAGCAAGAGTAATATAAGAGGGACCTGGAGACGTGACTGATGAGCAGAGAAAATGTTATTTTAGTGCCAGAAATGTCAGCATTGTTCATTCTGGATCCTATTTTGAAATTGGCATCTTTTTTTAATTTGCGTGAAATTGGCCAAATTGCCAATTTCTGACCACTTTATTGGGTGGTTGAAATTGGTAAATGGGCAGTTTCTTGTACTCAGTCGATAGAACAAATGGAGTTCTAAAGAAATAGCTATGAGTTTGGTCGATTGAAACAATGGAATTGGCTGAAAATAGGCCTCAAAGTGGGCGAAATCGCCGATGTGTAAACATTGCCGAGATCGCTAACTTCACGAGAGCATAATTATGTAAGTTTTCCATCACACTTTGTACTTTTCATTTCATTAACATCGGGAAAAAATTCTCTCATTTCATAGGATTTTTTTTTTTTTTTTTTTTTTTTTTTTTTTTTTTTTTTTTTTTTTTTTTTTTTTTTTTTTTTTTTTTTTTCCAAAGATTTTGCAACACAGACACTTTAGGATTTGGGGTCACGACAGTCAAAGGGTTGAAAGTGATTTTATTGGGATGTGATAACATTTTTCTTGGGAATGTCTTCATCAGTGGGCCCCTGGATTTCGTAATTAATCTGTTCCAGAGAGAGTGACTTATCCCGAATTGGACTTATTCCAAATTAATTTTCCTCATAAGAATTACTGGAAATCCAATTAATCTGTTTCAGACACCCAAAAGTATTAAAAAAATGTTATCTACATGAAATATACATTTACCTACACAGAAAACAATGATACATGAAGAATAAAACAATAATATCATACTTACCTTTACACTTACCTTTACAAGGGGCATTTGGCATGTACACTTAACCACTGTATTTCTTTTGTACAACTATGTATCATGTCCAAATAATAATAATAATTACAAAAAAAAAAAATAATGACATGGTGATGTATGGAAGATGGGAGGAGGGGAGAGGATGGAGGAGTTTACAATTGTTTGGAAGCGGAATCGCCTTTCATAAAGACTTCGGGTACCAAGTCCTTATCCTGGGTTACTTCCCTTCTTTGTTTTTTAATGCCACTAGGACTAGCTTGAGAGTCACTGGACCCCTGTCGCTCAAAAAAGTGTTCCAGAGAGGTCTGTTTCTGGCATATGTTAGGAATTGTGTTGGGAGACAGGACAAGATAGTCCTTCAATAAGGCACTAATATCAGCTCTACAGCTTATTTATCTAGCAAAATTCATGTAGTATGACATAATAAACAATATTAATAACATAGAAACATGATAAATACTCTAGAATGATTAAATATGGCATTAAGAATGTCAATAGTGGTGGTGTGTTGTTTGTTGTTGGGTGTATAAGGGCCACTGAAAGACAAGCCTTACATAGTTGTGGTGAAGGCAGCAGCAGAGGCAGCGGTGTTAGTCAGTAGCCCTATATACCTCCAACAACAATGGAAGAATCAGTTTCCTGCTGTCCTTTTTCTGTCGATTAATCGCTTAACTTACTTGCTACACTGTTAATGCTACACTTTATCTCTGGCTTGTACTATAGCCTTTATCGACTCCTGCAGCTTTAGTGTCGTACATATTGCAGAATCACTGAAAAAGGCACATTCTCCCCTCTCTCTCAGGCTCTTACCAAAGGGCTGGCTGGCACTAGAAGCTTTCTTTGGGCCCATGGTGGCTTATTTAGCAGTTACAAGCACTAAAAAGAATGGAATGATACAAAATGTATCGTATGAACAAGTGGAATCGTCCTCACTGACTGGCAAACAATGGCACACTGACTGTACATGGAGTGTCCGGGCCGCTCAGGGCACGCGAACGTGTTCCGGACGAATGACTTATACCGAGTTCAGTGACGTTCACTGAGCCAATATTTTGACAAAAAAACATTACATGTTCCGAATATTACTTATTCCAATGACGACTTAATCCAGGGGTCCTCCGTAATTGGATCAGTTGATGGTTTGGCAGGAGAAACATGAAAATTAAAGTTTAAGCCAGTCTTAAGTACATATATGATAACTCACTCAGTGGAGGCTTTCTGCTTGAAACTGTAACACATAAATGATAATATCATTGAGTTGATTTTCCAACAACCAGTAATGCTAATTTTTTGTTAATTTTCCCAAATAAAACCTATTGCCATGTTACTGATGCTCTAATGTTTTAAAAAGACATTGATAATTACCTTTTAGAATATATTTTTTCACAATTGTTTTTTCCTTTTTCTCCAGTATGACACTATTGTGATGGCCAACTTAGGCTACTTCCAACTGAAGGCCAACCCTGGAGCCTGGCTCCTCAAGCTGCGCCAAGGACGATCCTCCGAGATTTATTCTATTGCTAGGTGAGATGTTGCGCTTCTCTATCATAATTATGAGTTTTTATGGGAAAAATTATTGCTTCTACAGTATGACAATTGTAGTAACTTTACCATACTGCATGTTTTCAAATATTTTTGACATTTTGATATTTTTCCGATGGGCAACAGACATATCAGATCTTTTTTTACTTGTAGCTTCAGTGAGAGTAAAAGTTTGATGGAGTACAAGGAGAATGTGAACAGAGAGTAACTGGGAGAGAGGCAAAAGTTTATAAACTAAGAGATAAGCAACTGTTTATGGAAAGATGGGCTAGTGAGATTATAGGTAATGAGGTTGAAGAGGTATAGGCAGGATTTAAGAAGGCAGCGTTAGAGTGTGCAGCAAAAGTTTGTGGATATAGGAGGGTGGGTGTTGGGGGGGGGGGAGAAAGAGGAATGATTGGTGGAATAATTTTATTTATTTATTTATTTAATGTCTTTGCAAACAGTACATTGAGATTGTGTATATACAATAGTGGGTTGCAATGCAAAGAGAGCCTCTATTATGCCTAGGCATTATGGGCCAACTTAACATTATTGGCTTACATTCTACTTAATACTAAGGAGTAGTATATCATAGTTGTACAGTAGGAAAGTAATTATTTCATAGTTGTACAGTAGAATATTAATTATAAATGAATCAAAATTTGTATAATACAAAGATAACCGTATTTATATTCTAAAATGCTTTTGTGAAAAACAATGATTCAATTATATTCCTGTCAACAATGGATAAAAGGTTCAATGTGATTGTTTCAGTTATGATGTAGGAGTACATAGGTGAGTAAATGTGTACTGAGTATTTAGCATTTAGTCTAGGGTAATTAAGTGGCTTTTGAGAAGTCTTAAATTGATTTTCAGACTGGGTTACTTTAATATCTTCTGGTAATGAATTTCATATTTTGGGGCCCTTTATGTGCATAGAGTTTTTACACAGTGTGATATGGACACGAGGTATATCAAAAAGAGATCTGTGTCTTGTGTTGTGGTCATGTGTCCTGTTTAGGTTGGTGAGGAGAAGTTTGAGTGGAGGGTTTATATTTGCGTGTATTGTTCTGTGTATGTAGTAGGCACATGAATAAGTATGGATGTTCTTAATGGTAAGCAGATTCAGACTTTTGAAAATTGGTGGAGTATGCTGGCGGGAGTGGGAATTTGTTATCATTCTTACTGCTGCCTTTTGCTGGGTTATTAGGGGTTTTAGGTGATTTGATGTTGTTGATCCCCATGCACAAATTCCATATGTAAAATAAGGGTATATGAGTGAATGGTACAGTGCCTGGAGAGCTGATTGTGGAACATAGTACCTTATCTTTGATAGTATGCCTACAGTCTTGGAGATTTTCTTGGTGATTTGTTGTATGTGTGTCCGGAACTTAAGGCTACTGTCAAGGTGGATACCTAGGAATTTTCCCTCTGTGAGTCTTGTGACTGATGATCTATTTAGCGTAATGTTAATTGAATCATTTGCAGCTTTGTTTCCAAACTGAATGAAATAGGTTTTATCAGTGTTCAGGGTAAGTTTGTTAGTCATCATCCAGGCAGATATTTTCTGTAATTCAGCATTGACTGTGTTTGCTAATATGACTGCGTTTGGGTGGGAAAATACATATGTAGTGTCATCTGCAAATAATATGGGTTTGAGTAGCTGTGATGCATTTGGTAGATCATTGATGTAGATGAGAAAGAGGAGTGGTCCAAGGACGCTTCCTTGTGGGACTCCTACTGTAATTGGTTGGGTGGAGGAGTTTGCATCATTTGCATACACATATTGAGTTCTATTACTAAGGTATGACTTTAGGTAGTTGAGGGAGTGGCCTCTGATACCATAGTGCATTAATTTGGAGTACAGTAGTTCATGGTCGACTGTATCAAAAGCTTTACGTAAATCAATGAAAATGCCCAGCGGGACTTCTTTCTTTTCAAGTGCGGTATATATTAGTAATAGCATGTGTATGATAGCATCATTTATGCTTTTATTATTCCTGAATCCAAACTGACAAGGGTTTAATATGTTGTGTGAAACGAGGTAGGAATAGATCCGTCTATGAATTAATTTTTCTAAGATTTTAGAGAGCAGTGGTAAGTTAGATATTGGTCTATAGTTATTCAAGTCAGCCTGGTCACCTCCTTTATGGATCGGAGTGACCCTCACTATTTTGAGGATTGTTGGGAAGGTAGATGATTCAATGGATTTGTTAAAAGTGTTGCAATAATTGGTGACAATACACTTGAAAAGCTTTTTTGTACATAAAAGCAGACAAGTTGTTTATGTCTCCTGCCTTGTTTTTAAGGGTGTTTATGATGAGCATAACTTCAGTGGGGTTGGTTAGAGCTAGGAATAGGGTATTTGGGTAGGTTCCTATGAGGTAGTCTGATGGACGGGCATTTGTGTTTGGTATTTTGTTTGCTAGATTTTTTCCTATGGTGGAGAAGAAAACATTAAGTCTGTTTGCTGTTTCGGTTGGAGTGAGTAGGGGTTCGTCTGATTTTGTTAGTTTGATTGCTTTGTTTTTGGATAACTTTTTATTCCCAAGAATTTCAGATAGGAAAGAGGGAAATTATTTCCCAGTAAAAGTAGGCCTTAGACAAGGATGTGTGATGTCACCGTAGTTGTTTAATATATTTATAGATGGGGTTGTAAGAGAAGTAAATGCGAGGGTCTTGGCAAGAGGCGTGGAGTTAAAAGATAAAGAATCACACATAAAGTGGGAGTTGTCACAGTTGCTCTTTGCTGATGACACTGTGCTCTTGGGAGATTCTGAAGAGAAGTTGCAGAGATTGGTGGATGAATTTTTTTAGGGTGTGCAAAAGAAGAAAATTAAAAGTGAATACAGGAAAGAGTAAGGTTATGAGGATAACAAAAAGATTAGATGATGAAAGATTGGATATAAGATTGGAGGGAGAGAGTATGGAGGAGGTGAATGTATTCAGATATTTGGGAGTGGACATGTCAGCGGATGGGTCTATGAAAGATGAGGTGAACCATAGAATTGATGAGGGGAAAAGGGTGAGTGGTGCACTTAGGAGCCTGTGGAGACAAAGAACTTTGTCCTTGGAGGCAAAGAGGGGAATGTATGAGAGTATAGTTTTACCAACGCTCTTATATGGGTGTGAAGCATGGTTGATGAATGTTGCAGCGAGGAGAAGGCTGGAGGCAGTGGAGATGTCATGTCTGAGGGCAATGTGTGGTGTGAATATAATGCAGAGAATTCGTAGTTTGGAAGTTAGGAGGAGGTGCGGGATTACCAAAACTGTTGTCCAGAGGGCTGAGGAAGGGTTGTTGAGGTGGTTCGGACATGTAGAGAGAATGGAGCGAAACAGAGTGACTTCAAGAGTGTATCAGTCTGTAGTGGAAGGAAGGCGGGGTAGGGGTCGGTCTAGGAAAGGTTGGAGGGAGGGGGTAAAGGAGGTTTTGTGTGCAAGGGGCTTGGACTTCCAGGAGGCATGCGTGAGCGTGTTTGATAGGAGTGAATGGAGACAAATGGTTTTTAATACTTGACGTGCTGTTGGAGTGTGAGCAAAGTAACATTTATGAAGGGGTTCAGGGAAACCGGCAGGCCGGACTTGAGTCCTGGAGATGGGAAGTACAGTGCCTGCACTCTGAAGGAGGGGTGTTAATGTTGCAGTTTAAAAACTGTAGTGTAAAGCACCCTTCTGGCAAGACAGTGATGGAGTGAATGATGGTGAAAGTTTTTCTTTTTCGGGCCACCCTTCCTTGGTGGGAATCGGCCAGTGTGATAATAAAATAAAAATAAATTTCAGATAGAGTTTTCCAGGTTTTTTTCATATCACCTCTGATGTTATGTAATCTATTTTCATAATACAATTTTTTTGACCTTCTTATCAGGCTGGTAAGTGCTGACGAGTAATTTCTCGACTGTTCTCTAGTTATTTGACCCATTCTGTACTGTTTTTCATATTTGTGCTTTGTGTTAATGGATTTGAGGATGCTTGGTGTTAGCCAGAGATTATTCAGTCTCTTTGCTGTGATCTGTTTAGTTTTTCTGGGGCAATGTCTGTTATAGAGGCATTGGGCTTTTCTTTGAAAATTATTTATATATTCATTCGTATCTGTATATGTTTCAAGCTCATTTTGCCAATCGATGTTATTCATAGCTGCTAAAGAGTTGTTAACTGCTGTCTCGTTATGTAGTCTGAATGTTACTTTAGTAATGTCTTATGGTAGTTTGCCCAGATTAGTTAAGAGAAAGGTTGGGTAATGGTCTGTAGTGTTTGTCTGTGATTATGCCTGGTTTTAAAGGGGATATGGTGTTTGTCCAGATGTGGTCTATTAAGGAGACGCTTGTCTCGGAGATTCTTGTAGGTTTAGATATTGCTGGTAGCAAACGGCAGTTACTCATTGTGTTTGTGAATTCGGTTACTTGTGGGTCCTGGTCGTGTAGTATGTTTATGTTGAAATCACCTGTTAGTAGTAGGTGGTCTTTATTCATGTGTGCATCAGTAATCATGTTTCCTAGTTTTTCACTAAAGTGATAAATGTTTGACTGTGGTACTCTGTAGATGTTTATAACTGTGAGGAGTTTTTGCAGGTCTTTTGATTTAAATTTGGCTATGATATATTCTCCATGTTCATCCCTTGTGCAAGATTTATTGATACATTCGAGTTGATTTGAGTAGTATATAGCTGTTCCTCCCCCTTGCTGGTCTGTTCTACAGTTGTGTATGTCCATGTAGCCAGGAATGGTATAGAAATCTGTAATATCAGGCTTAAGCCAGGTTTCTGTGAGTGTGATGATTGATATATTGGAATGAAGGGAACTGAGTAATGCTGTGAGGTCATCATAATGTTTGCTCAAGGATCTGACATTGTAGTTAAAGATGGTTATGTTATTGTTTGCACTGAGTAATGTCTTTGCTTGGTCTGCTGTGTAGTAATTACAGTTACTGGTTGATTCGTGTAATTCATTTTGTAAAAAGTTTACATCAGGATCTATGTCTGTAATCATAGGATGAGAGTAATTTTACAAACTAGATTTTCTGAGTAAAATGATATAAGATTTATATTGAATCTACAACTAGACTTATGACTAAGACACTGTAATTAATCTAAAACTTGTAAAAATTTGAAAGAAAAAGGGATTATTACAGAATTGATAATTCAGTTATACACTTAAGTATCTAATAGCACCTTAATTATTTTAACAAGTGAGTTTATGAACTACAGTAGATTTTTACAGTTAAACTAAAGGAGCTAATGGATATAATAGTAAAAGAATGTATTAAAAGTAAAATCAGTAGCACCTGAGGTAGTCTATAGCACCTGGAGTATTTTAATGGCAAAATAGTGAACTTATTACTCTTTAGCACCTGAGAATTATTTTAACAATTGTGAATATATGAACTAAGGTTGTTATATAAAGCTAAAATAAAGGAGAAAATATATAAGGGACTAAAATTAAGTAATGGTGAACAAAGTTCAATGGTCAGATAGTCACTATGATATAATATTGATTTGGGAGTAAGATCTGATTTGTAATGTATAATAAGTCGAACAATTAATTGCACTCTAAAAAGTAGAGAAATATGAGGTAGCTGGTACTAGCTAGCAAAAGATAGTTTTGGGACTCACACAATAATGTAATTGGAATATACACTAATTGCTCACACAATATAAAGGGGATTAAAATAGTAGTGGTAAGCTGAATTAAATGGACAGGTAGCAACCATGAATAACATTAATTTGGAGTAAGATTTGACTTGCAAGACAAAATTATGAGCAATAAAAGTAATTTAAAAGTAAAAGTATTTGAGGTAGCTGGTATTAGCTAGTAAAAGAAAAAAATAATAATGCACAATAATGTAATAGTAAATAATAATAATGCACAATAATATAATAGTAACGTACACTATATGCACCACACGTATATATGTGGTAGGGACGCTTATCTAATCTGTTACAGAAATGTCAGCTTTTCTAAGGAAGGTAGAGAAATCATGTTCATTTGAGATGGTGTATTGTTGTCCTGTTGAAGTTTTTCTAATTAGTATTTTCCCATCTCGAGTGAAACACTGATGTATTTTGTTTTCCTGTTTAAGTTTTCTCAACCTGAACAGAAGGTTTTGACGTTTTCTTGTTAGACACTCGTTGATGTACACTCCATTTTTCATTGTAATTGCTGATTTAATAAGTCCTTTCTTTTATCATATGAATGAAGTCTGATCATAATACTGTGTTTACTACCTGGTTTTCCTAACAAACATGTTTCTTTGATTTCATTGTTTTGCATGATAACTTGTACATGGTCCTGTATTATCCTGATAGCAGTTTCTTTGCACTGTTCTTGGGTTATGTCACTTGGATTGTGTGGACTGTTTATTATAACTGCATCAGACAACTTATCTTGTTCAGTTTTGTCGTCTTGGAAATCAAGGTATTCATTCAGTCGAGTGTGCATGTTCTGATTCCAGTCCTTGATTGCTTCTTCAGCCTTCATATTTAGAGTTGTTATTTGCTCAGTGTGACTGGCTATTGTTGTTTTCAGAGGATTTTCTGTGTCAGCACTTCCCGAGGTAATCTTCTCTTCAAGGTTTTGGATCTTGTTCTCGAGGTTGGTTATCTTGGATTCTCGTCGTGCAAGTGTTGCTTTAATATCTTTGATTTTGTTTTCTAGAGCAACGATGTAGTCCCTGATATTGTCAGGAATAATCATATCTGAGTTATCATGGGTGAATCCTTTGAAGAGAGTGGAGTTGGAGGGGGAGTCAGCCATGTTTGTTGTTATTGTTCTCTGGGTGGTGGTGGTGAGGGGGGTTGATGATACACCAGCGTCCTGCTGGGTAGACAAGTCGAGTTCTAGGGTTCTTGGTGTTATTCTTTTCTTACTGCTGTTGTTTCTTCTGCGATATCCTTTCATAGTATCACTAAAGTAGATACTGTGTAGCTATGGAGGAGAAAGCTTGATTTCTCTGAGCTTGGGTTAAGTGATTGTCTGGCAGCAGAGGCAGTGTTTGGGTTAGCAAGGCTGTCTTCCTTAGATCTTCTATTTTGTCAAGATTTGGGTTACATTCTTAGTATTCTAGGGTCATTTTGTGGTCTACGTGGGTTCATGTAGTTGTACCTTCAATTAGGCCATCACAAGCTTTGATGGGCGATGGTTTCTTGAAGAATAAGAGTTGCTAGGATGCCGGTGCTGTGATATAGGTAAAGAGAATGGTAAGAGAGAAAAGAGTCACATTGTTTGCTGTACAGTAGTCTTTTGAGTTACAATATTAATTCATTCCAGAAGATGTATTATACCTCCAAAGTATCAACTCAAACTCCAAAATATATTGTTTTATGGTAATTCAATCCAGGACCCTGGAAGTGCAACTTACACTGTACCTTGGACATGGATGATCACAGATATAACCTGCAGGCGCTTATCTCCCTTCATTGCTTCTCTTTTATCCACATTAACATCAGTCTTTTCATTTCTATAATAATTTCTCATCCTTTTTCCCTAGCTTAGATTCTTCAGCTACTTTAACCCTTTCAGGGCTGAAACCCCTGATCTGAAACTTGCTCTCAGGGTTGGAGAATTTAGCCCTTTCGCTGTTGGTGCCGTAGTACTACAGCTTGTAAGCCAGTGTTGGTGCCGTAGTATTACAACAAAATTCTAGCGGCTTCATATCTAGTGGGAGAAAGCTGGTAGACCTACATGTGAGAGAATGGGACTGCGTGGTCAGTGTGCACAGTATAAAAAAAATCCTGCAGCTCGCAATGCATAATGAGAAAAAAAACTCTGACCGTGTTTTTGGTTTAAAATGCCGACTTTGAGGTGTATTCTTGTATGGTATTTATGGTTGTATTCTTGTTTTCTTGGCCTCATTTGATAGAATGGAAGATATATTACGGAAATAGAGATGATTTTGATGAAAAGTTCCTTGAAATTGAGCTCTAAGTAGCAGAAATGTTCGGTTTTTGCCAATGTTCGAGAGTAAACAAATGACGTGACTGTCCAATGTGTCCAACTGGCCAGCCTAATGCACAGTCACAAATGGGTTGACATTATTTATACAATTGTTACAATAATGCAGTAGTTTGTGTAACAGTAAATCTTCTATTTTTTGTGTGAATTAAAATTCAGAATGGAAAGCAAGAGTAATATAAGAGGAGCTTGTAGACATGACTAATGAACAGAGAAAATGTTATTTTGGTGCCAGGAATGTCTGCATTGTTTATTCTGGACCCTATTTTGAAATCGGCATCTTTTGAAATTTGTGTGAAATTGGCCAAATTGCCAGTTTCTGACCACTTTAATGTGTATTTGAAATTGGTAAATGGGCAGTTACTTGTACTCAATCAATAGAACAAATGGAGTTCTAGTGAAATGGCTATGAGTTTGACTGACTGGAGCAATAGAATTGGCTGAAAATATAGTGCTGAAAGCGGGCAAAATCACCGATGACCGCTAACTTTGCGAGAGCGTAATTCTTTAAGTTTTCCATCAAATTTCGTATTTTTGGTGTCATTATCATAGGGAAAAGATTCTCTATCATTTCATAAAAAAATATTTTTTCTTTTTTTGAAAATTCTCCGACACTGAGAGCAAGTTTGTGAGCAGGGGTCTCGACAGTGAAAGGGTTAAACCTTTATAGTGTTATTTTGACGGAATTCAGCTGTTAGTATCATGAAACTGCAATAAATTTGTAATGAATAAGTTATGTTCCTGGCAGTTGCACACCATGTTTGCTGTAGGGAAGCTGGTGGTGGAACAGCAGCTCCTGGTTTCATTGTTTACTTGTGCTAGTTAGGCAGTGTTACCCCATGATGTACTGCAAGGACTCTTCTAGTCTTAGATTTTTTTAAAAAGAACAAAAATGCTCTAGGAGATGCAAACAGTTCTGCTTAGGTCAAAAATATTGATGGGTGGTGTATTTTCAGGTAGGGAAAATTATGTGCTACTACTGTGTGTGACACATCCTCATCACCTAGATGCTATTACTTTGAACACAGTTAAGGGGTTAAACACTGCAGCATGGAGGAGGCATGTTTTCAACAGTGTATGCTGTGAATGTTATGCAGGGAATTCAAAGCATAGAAATTAGGAGATGTACAGTTATCAGTGGTGTAATTCAGAGGTCTGTAGACAGGTTGTTGTAGTGGCTTGGGATTTTAGAGAGGATGGAGCAGAATAGGATAAACAAGAGAATGTATAATTCTGGGGTGGAATTCTGGTTGGAGGAATGGGGGTAAAGGTTTCGAGTGCTGGAGGCTTGAGCATTTTTGTAGGTTTGTCTGGGTGCATTAGATCAGACTGACTGGAGAAAAGTGGTTTTTATGGCTTAATGTGGTGTTGGAGTATGAGCAAGGTAACATTGTGAAGAGATTCAGTGGAAACTGGTTATCTGGACTTAATACATGGCATCATCCATCAACTGTTCACCTGGAGTTTACCTCTCCAGGTAAACTCCAGGTGAACAGTACAGTATCTGCACTTTGAAGGAAGGGTGGACATGTTGCAGATTGGAGGGTAATTTTAATTGAGATGTTTGCAGTTCTGGTGAGGGAGCTATTGGATGAATGATGATAGATGTGTTTCCTTCATATGAGTCACCCTACCTTGGTGAAAGAGAGTCAGTGTGTTAACCCTTTCACTGTTGACTCCCCCTCAAATTGAAAACCCTCTTCTGTATTGGCATTTATAAAAAATATATATATATATTTTTTTATCTACAAAGGTAGAGAATCTTTCTCTAAGGTAATTACCCCCAAAAATGCTACATTTGATATAATACAGAATTATGAAAGTGGGAAGTGGAGGCAAGGGAACATTTTACACTACAGTGATTTTGACCAATTTCAGGCCTATTTTATGCATATTCCTGTGATCAAACTGACGCAGTTGATAACTTTACTTTGCTATTATTCCTTCCAACCTATATCCATTGATTGCAAGAAACTGTCTATTCAACCATCAAAATAGCCAGTTTTACTCAACAGTATTTTTAGCTAATTCTAATTTGAAAACAGCCCAAAACAAGCACACTGCATATTGGTTCATTTGCGGTCATGGTGGGGCTCATGCTAACCTTCTTAAGATTGTACAGTAATACACCTACTTGGCTGAATCGTATTAAACCATCATGGTCCAGTGATAATGCATTGGCCTGCTAGTTCTAGGAATGGCTTATCATAGGTTCAGATCCTTCGTTTGGTGAGATGTAAGAAGGTATTTCTTCAGCCTTAGCATGGCCAGAAATACAACCCAGACAATAAAGTGATAAAGTTGGGGTCCATACATATCTTTGAGAAGAGGTTACAATACGGCTCTCAAAGCCAGGAGTTAACCCGTCAGTGGCCATTGAAAATGTGGGACCAAAAGCTGGAACTCAACCCCTTCAACCACACACATAGGTGAGTACATAGAGGTGAGTAAACATGCACACATCATGATTGATGCAGGGGACATAAACCTAGTATATATACACGAGTATAAATACTCACAAATTCATGATTGATGCAGGTGACACATTAGGTGAGTATATCTTCGTGTGTACACACATACATCTGCTTGTGGTTGATACAGGTTTTCCATCTTTCCTCAGCCACGAGGGGACAGATACGCCATCTGGTTCAGAGGATGTACAGATCATCATGAGCAGCTTCAAGTCACACGTAGTCAAGGTACGTGTTGCAAAGAAGCCTGGCAAGCAGAATATGCAACTTTTATCCGATGATAATGAAGAAAGTGGCAGCCTCTGGAATTCTATAACAAGGTGCGTAGAAATGCTTAAACTGTTGTGTAATAGTTGTTCTTATTTGAGAATGTGGTTATGCCTGCAAGGTTTCTGCCTAGTGTTCTTTTATTGTAACTTCTTTGTACTTTTATTGTGTGCTGCATTTAAAGATGGCAATTAGGTGTCAACTGGCTTAATGCCAGGGTATGATATCTTGCATTATACACTGGCACTGTTGCTTTCATCGTTGGTGGTATAGTTGGTTTCTTAAGCATTCTTGAAGGGTCAAGAGTGCCCTGGGGCTGGGCAAGGATCAAGACTGTCTTGGGGCTGGTTAAGTTCACAAGCATGAGCCTCTCAAAGTTTCTATCTGACAGGGTGGCTGTCTTGGCCCTGAAGATATCTTTGCCTATAGAGAATAGGCACTCAACTGCAGCACTAGATGGGTTGGTGGTGTTGTACTTAATGCTTCAACCACAGCTGCTGCAGACTCCTCAGTAACACCCTCAAGCAGAACAGAAACGTCTCCCCTGTTCATAATGATAAGTGACAATGCACGCCGGTGATCACTGACACTGTAAGACTTGAACAATGCTGCTCAGATGCTGATGCTGTGTTAACAAGTCACATTTACATGTAGTCAGCCAATGGCATGTCTGGCTGACTGTTGGAGAAACGGTCACAACAGACAGGAACAAACACGTGCGCCGTTGAAAAGGCATTGTTTTCCGACTACCAACAGCAAATGAATTTTTTTTAGCAGACTCAAAGTTAGCGGAACTTTATTTAGCGGAAGCTAATTGGTCTGCTAACGTTTTCTGAAATTAGCAGAAGCGCTAATCCACTAAACAAAAAGTTAATTCTGCTAATTAGTGGTTAGCGGATTAGCGGAACTGTGCCCACCACTGCCAGTGGGCAACGGAAAACAATATGATGTTCAATGAAGACAAATTCCAACTACTCTGTTATGGAAAACTGGAGGAGATAATAACTAGAACAGAGTATACTACAAACTCTGATCATACAATACAGCGGAAAAATACTAATGTGAGGGACCCGAGAGTGGTAATGTCTGAGGATCTCACTTTCAAGGATAACAACAGTGCCATGATCACAATTGCAAAGGAAACGATAGGATGGGTAATGAGAACGTTCAAAACAATAGATGCCAAACCAATGATGATCTTTTTCAAATCACTTGTTCTCTCTAAGCTGGAATGTTGCTGCACATTAGCATCTCCATTCAAAGCAGGTGAAATTGCAGATATAGAGAGTATACAGAGAACCTTTACCTCACATGTAAGTTCTATCAAATGCAGGGGAGAGAGATATATCATAATCTACACTTGGAAATTCCTAGAAGGGATGGTCCTGAATCTGCACACAGAAATCACTCCTTACGAAAGTAAAAGACTTGACATGCGATGGAAAATACCCCCAATGAAAAGTAGGGGCGCCATTGGAACACTAAGAAAAAACACCATAAGTGTCTGGGGCCCAAGACTGTTCAATAGCCTCCCACCAGGCATAAAGGGAATTACCAATAGGCCCCTGGCTGCCTTCAAGAGGGAACTGGACAGATACTTAAAGTCGGCGCTGAATCAGCCAGGCTGTGGTTCGTACGTTGGACTATGTGCAGCCAGCAGTAACAGCCTGGTTGATCAGGCCCAGATCCACTGGGAGGCTTGGTCGTGGACCAGGCCATTGGGGCGTTGATTGCCGGAATACCCTCCAGGTAGACTCCAGGGAGGTAGAGAGACGACCACCTACCACCACCTCCAACCACCACCTATTACCACCTACCACCACCCACCACAACCTTCACCTACCACCACCTTCACCTATCACCACCTTCACCTACCACCACCTTCACCACCTACCACCACCTTCACCACCTACCACCACTATCACCACCTACCACCACTATCACCACCTTCACCACCTACCACCACCTTCACCATGTACCACCACTATCACCACCATCACCACCTACCACCACCATCACCACCTATCACCACCATCACCACCTACCACCACCATCACCAGCTATCACTGCCTTCACCACCACCAACTACCACCTTCACCACCACCTACCACTACCACCATCAACTACCACCACCACCTACAACCACCACCTACAACCACCACCTCCCACCACCACCTCCCACCACCACCTACCACCACCACCACCACCACCACCTACCACCACCACCTACCACCACCACCTACCACCACCACCTACCACCACCACCACCACCACCTACCACCACCACCTACCACCACCACCTACCACCACCACCTACCACCACCTACCACCACCACCACC
Organism: Cherax quadricarinatus; assembly: GCF_038502225.1. Classification (NCBI taxonomy): domain Eukaryota; kingdom Metazoa; phylum Arthropoda; class Malacostraca; order Decapoda; family Parastacidae; genus Cherax; species Cherax quadricarinatus. The sequence goes on along the minus strand of NC_091370.1, from coordinate 2,359,286 downwards.
TACCACCACCATCTACCACTGCCACCTACTGCTACCACTACCTACTGCCACCATATACAACTACCACCATCACCAACCACCACCACCATCACCTACTACCACCACCACCTACCACCATCACCTACTACCACCACCACCTACCACCATCACCACCTACCACCATCACCACCTACCAACACTATGTACCACCATCGCAACCTACCACCAAAATCACCACCTACAGCAACCACCACTATCACCCATCACCACCACCTACCACCACCACCTACTGCCACTACCTACCACCACCACCTGCCACCACCACCTACCACCACCACCTGCCACCACCACCTACCACCACCACCTGCCACCACCACCTACCACTACCACCAACTACCACTACCAACATGATCTCTTACCACCTACCACCAGTCACCATCTACCTTCACTACCACCACCTACCACTACCATTACTACCTGCCACTCCCACCACCTACCATCACCACCACCTATCATCACCACCACCTACCACTACCACCACCTGCCACTAGCACCATCACCACCTACCACCACCTACCACCACCACCTACCACCACCACCACCAACACCACCACCAGCATCACCACCTACCACCATCACCACCTACCACCATCACCACCTACCACCATCACCACCTACCACCATCACCACCTACCACTACTGCCTACCACCACCCCAACCACCACTCATGACCACCTCCAACCACCACCTACCACTAACATCATTACCTACCACCACCACCATCGCTATCATCACCACCTACCATCACCTACCACTACCATCACTACCTACCACCACCATCACCTACCACCACCATCTCCAACCACCACCATCTCCAACCGCCACCATCTCCAACCACCACCATCTCCAACCACCACCTACCAACACCTCTAACCACCACCATTATCACCACCACCACCACCACCACCACCACCTACTACCCCCACCACCTACTACCCCCACCACCTACTACCCCCACCACCTACTACCCCCACCACCTACTACCCCCACCACCTACTACCCCACCACCTACTACCACCACCACCACCTATCACCACCACCTACCACCACCTACCCCCACCACCATCACCACCATCACTACCACCACCACCATAACCACCTACCACTACCACCACCTATGACCACTTCCAACCACCACCTACCACCACCACTACCACCCACCCCACCACCACCTACCACCCACCCCCACCACTACCTACCACTACCATCACTTCCTACCACTTCCACCACCATCACCACCTACCACCTCCTACCACTACTGTCACCAACTGCTATCACCACATCACACTACCACCTACCACCACCTCCAACAACCACCACCACCTACCACCACCACCTACCACCACCACCTACCACCACCACTACCACCACCACTACCACCACCCCCAACCACCTCCAACCACCACCTACCACCACCACAATCACCACCCATCACCACTGCCTACCACTACCATCACTACCATGACCACCACCACCATCACCACCAATGCCACCATCATCACCATCTACCACCACCTACCACCACTACTGCCACCTACCACTACCACCACCACCACCTACAACACCTCCAGCCACCATACCCCCGGTCGGGATTGAACCTGCGGCCACCACCATTATCACCACCACCTACCACCACCATCTACTACTACCACCACCTATCATCAACACCACCTCCCACCACCACCACCTACCACTATGATCACCTACCACTACCATCGCCACCACCGCCTACCACCTCCAACTACCTATGACCACCAACCACCACCACCTACCACTATCATCACTACTTACCACTTCCACCACCACCACCTACTACCACCACCACCACCATCACCACCTACTACCACCACCACCTACCACCACCACCTACCTCCATCACCTACCTCCACCACCACCACCACCTACTACCACCACCACCACCATCACCACCTACTACCACCACCACCTACCACCACTCCCACCTACTACCACCACCACCTGCTACTGCCACCACCTGCTACTGCCACCACCTGCTACCACCACCACCTGCTACCACCACCCCACCTACTACCACCACTTACTACCACCACCACCTACTACCACCACCTACTACCACCACCACCTACCACCAACACATACCACCACCTACCACCACCCCCTACCACTACTACCTACCACTACCACCACCATCACCTACCACCACTGTGTACCACCATCACCTACCACCATCACCACCACTTAAAATCACCATCACCACTGCTTAAAATCACCACCATCACCACCACTAAAAACCACTACCACCATCACCACCATTTAAAACCACCACCACCACCATCTACCGCCACCATACCAATTCCATTTTTTTTTTAAATTTTGACATACACTTATAACAAGCAGAAATTCAGGTAAGAATTATTGATGTAAACTTGGATAATAGACCTGTTGTGGCAGCAGTGACTCCACAATATCCACCACCATAACTGTTTTATTAACTATAAAACATCACTGCATCAATCTACAATTACATTATCGTCATTTTTTTTATTTTTACAATTTGGAAGCAAAAAAAATTGTAGGTAGAGAGGAAGTACCCAGGAAGTTACTGCCATCCTGCCAGAAGTATGTGAAATAGAAACCTGTAATTGTTTTACACAATGGTTGGATTACTGGTGTCTTTTTCTTTCTATCTCATAAACACCTAAGAATACAGATACATCTTGCTACTTCTACTTACACTTAGGTCACACAACGCATACATGTATACACACCTATCTTGGTTTTCTTCTAATTTCTTAATCGTTTCTTGTTCTTATTTGTTTCCTTTTATCTCCTTGAGGGAGTGGAAAAGAATCCTTCCTCCATAAGCTATGCATGTCATAAAAGTTAACTAAAATGCTGGGAGCAAGGGGCTAGTATATTTTATTAAAAATAAGAAGGAAACCTTCAAGTTTGAATGTGTGAATGTGCATGCATGTAGTGCACATAATACAGGTTGGCCATCACTAATCTGGCATTCAGTAATCTGGTACCATCACTAATGTCAGCTAGCATAATTTGAAACTTCTGGGGTTGCCACACCAACCTGCTGCTACTGTTTGGTGGCGCTACTTGCTGCATAAATCATTCCAATTTCTTTTTCTCCATTTATTGTTACAACCTGCTCACTTTTAGCCCTAGCTATGGTTCCAACAAATAAAAGAAATGCTTTTTGTTGCACAAAGCACATGCACTGTACATTGTCCATAAAAGATAAGGTGGCTTCGAAGCCACTGTTGGTCACCATGAGCTCAGTTTACTCAGATAAGCTGTGGCCAGTAAACTTGGGCCTACATATGAGGAAATAGGTATGTGTGTGGTAAGTGTGCACTATATAAAAAAATCCTGCAGCACGTAGTGCATAATGAGAAATGAAAGGCGACTGTGCTTTCGGTGTAAACCAGCGACTTTGCATTGTATTATCGTATGGTTTTGTATTGTATTCTCTTTGTTTTTGGTCTCATTTGATAGAATGGAAGATACATTACAGAAATAGATATAATTTTGATTGCTTTCATGCTGAAAAGTACTTAAAAATTGAGTTCAAAGAAGCTGAAATGTTTGATTCTTGCCAATGTTCAAGAGTAAACAAATGATGTCACCAACCAATGTGTGTCCAACTGGCTGGTCTAATGCGCAGTCACGAATGGCTTGACATTACAGCCTCTCCCCACTTAACGACAAAGTTCTGTTCCTAAGACCACATTGGTAAACGAATTCGTCGCTAAGTGAGGAGCATACTATAATGGTAGTGAGTTTGTGTCAACCATCTATGATATTGTTTTAATGTCACCTTTGCCCTATTTATAACATTTTTAGTATATTTTTAAATGTTTATACAGTAGTGCACTTTATATTGTAATAAACAGAACAGAGGAAATCAGCTCTAATAGTATATTGTTTAGATATGCACACTGGTCAGAGAGCCCATCGTAAGTCTGAGTCGTCGGTAAACGAGTACGTCACTAAGTGAGGAGAGGCTGTATTTATAAATTTTTTACAATATGTGGTAGTCTGCATAACATAATTTTTTGTGTGAATGAAAATTCAAAATGGAAAGCAAGCGTAATATAAGAGGGGCCTTGTGATGTGACTAATGAACAGAGAAAATATTATTTTAATGCTAGGATTGTCTGCATTGTTTATTTAGGGCTCTATTTTGAAATTGGCATCTCTTGAAATTTGTGTGAAATTGGCTAAATTACTGATTTCTGACTACCTTATTGGATAGTTGAAATAGGTTAATGAGAGATTCTTGTACTCAGTTGACAGAATAGAAGTACCCTGGCTGGTTTGTGTGGGGAAGTACCCTGGCTGGTTTGTGTGGGGAAGTACCCTGGCTGGTTTGTGTGGGGAAGTACCCTGGCTGGTTTGTGTGGGGAAGTACCCTGGCTGGTTTGTGTGGGGAAGTACCCTGGCTGGTTTGTGTGGGGAAGTACCCTGGCTGGTTTGTGTGGGAAAGTACCCTGGCTGGTTTGTGTGGGTAAGTACCCTGGCTGGTTTGTGTGGGGAAGTACCCTGGCTGGTTTGTGTGGGGAAGTACCCTGGCTGGTTTGTGTGGGGAAGTACCCTGGCTGGTTTGTGTGGGGAAGTACCCTGGCTGGTGTGTGGGGAAGTACCCTGGCTGGTTTGTGTGGGTAAGTACCCTGGCTGGTTTGTGTGGGAAAGTACCCTGGCTGGTGTGTGTGGGGAAGTACTCTAGCTGGTTTGTGTGGGGAAGTACTCTGGCTGGTTTGTGTGGGGAAGTACCCTGGCTGGTGTGTTGGGAAGTACCCTGGCTGATTTGTGTGGGAAAGTACCCTGATTGGTTTGTGTGGGGAAGTACCCTGGCTGGTGTGTGGGGAAGTACCCTGGCTGGTTTGTGTGGGGAAGTACCCTGGCTGGTTTGTGTGGGGAAGTACCCTGGCTGGTGTGTGGGGAAGTACCCTGGCTGGTTTGTGTGGGGAAGTACCCTGGCTGGTGTGTGGGGAAGTACCCTGGCTGGTTTGTGTGGCGAAGTGCCCTGGCTGGTTAGTGTGGGGTTAACCCTTTCAGGGTCCGTCCCGTAGATCTACGGCTTCACGTTGAGTGTCCAAACCGTAGATCTACGCCAAAATTCTAGCGCCGTCAAATTTAGCGAGAAAGCACTCATAGGCCTACATATGAGAGAACGGGTCTGCGTGGTGGGTGTGCGCCATAAACAAAAAATCTAGGCGCCCACATAGCATTGTGGGAACGCCGGCTCAGTTACCCTTGTTCACCATGCCTCGTCGCAAGTCAGCTCTCACTCCACGGAAAATTGGGACTCTCCTATTCCTATCTGATAGTTCTGACACTGATGGAAGTGGAAATGAAGACGAATTCTTTGGCTTTGATCAGTTAGTGACCGAAAGGAATGACCAGGATATCGATAATAGTGCGGAAAACCCTGACGATCTTCAACCTTCTACCTCTGGTGTGGGCACTCATCAGTCACTGTCAGTTGTACCTCAACGCAAGAGAAAACTATTATTTACCCGTGGCCAGGCCTCTGACTTCAGTAATGATGATGATAGTGACGTGGATTGTGATTTTATTGCTCTTGACGATCATTCGAGTAGTGATAGTGAGGAATCATATTCACCAGTGAAGCGTCGGTATGTACGCCGCCGCATGCGCTCGGGTAGTGTACCCTATGCTGTGCCCAGGGGACAGAGTACATTCCGGAGTACATCCCGTGGCCCTACACCAGGTTTAGATAGTAATAGTGAGGATGATGTGGCTACACTTGGCATGGATAGACCACAGGCATCAGCAGATGGTGGTAGTGGTGATGTTAGTGGCACCACCATGCGTGACTCACCAGCCCAGGCTGGGACCCACGCTGCTGACTCCTCAGTTCAAGGACAAAGCGGAGTGTCAGCCACCAGCCCACCACAACCACAACCACCCGCACAACCAGCCTATGATGTCGAGTATCCACCAGCAAACCGTATCTGGGATTGGCAGCAAAATCCCAATTTTGTTCCCAAGCCCCACCACTTTGATGACTCTCAAAGTGGAATTCTACCTACTTGTCCCCTTGGAACCACGGCCAATGAACTGGAATTCTTTGAATTATTCTTTGGCCAGCCATTGTCAGGGAAAGTAATAAGTATTTTGAGTACACCATGGCAAATATGATCATATCACCACAGTCAAGATTACACCAGTGGAAAGAGGCAACTGTTGCAGAAATGTATTTGCTTTTTTCAACAATAATGCTTATGCCTCATGTCTATAAGCATAATATAAAAGCATACTGGTCCACAGATCGGCTAATTTATACCCCGGTCTTCAGTGAAATCATCCCAGTGAACAGGTTTATCTTACTGTTACGTATGTTGCACTTCTTTGACAAAACCAGGCCTGACAGAAGTGACAGGTTATACAAGATTAGAAATGCTTTTATGTATCTCAAACAAAAGTTCAGCATATACTTTTATCCATTCAAGAATCTTGTAATTGACGAGTCTTTGATTTTGTTCAAAGGTAGGCTGTCATTCAGGCAGTATATACTGAGCAAGAGGAAATGCTTTGGTATAAAACTGTTTGTACTCTGTGACTGTGACAGTGGCCTGGTGTTGGATATTGTTGTATACACGGGAAGTAAAACATTGAAAGATACCAAGATATTATTGGGTATCTCAGGTGACGTAGTGAGAAACATGATGGCACCTTATCTTGGTAAGGGGCATACATTATATACTAATAACTGGTACACAAGCCCATTACTCAGTGATTTCTTGCGAGTGAACAAGACAGATGTGTGTGGCACTGTGCGTTCTAATCATAAACATATGCCCAGGCTCAACGCAGGTGCTTGTGGTGATGACGTGCAGGTGTTTACTGCCAATGACATCATGGCATTACGGTGGCATGACAAATGAGATGTCACATTGTTGACAACCATTCACCGTAATGAAATGCAAGACTGGCAAAGTTGATCGAGTGACTAATGAACGTATTCGAAAACCAGTGACAGTGATTGATTATACACAAAACATGCGCTTGGTTGACAAATGTGACATGCAGATTGGTTTTGTTGATTGTGTTCGTAAAAGTTACAAGTGGTGCATGAAACTTTTCTTCCATCTCATGGACATTTCAATGCTCAATGCTTATAATATGTACCAAATGAAGACTGGCAACAGACCACCGTATGGTGAATTTTGTTTGTCTGTTGTCAGACAACTCATAATGAAGTACCAGGTAAGAACATCTGCTATACAACAAGGTCCTCGAATTCCTCAGGATATACCCAAGCATTTGAGGAGGGAAGGTGATCATTTCATAATACAGCTTCCTTCAACTCAGAAGAAATTTGCTCAGAGATGCATCGTCTGTGCACAAACAAAACGACGGCAACAAAGACGCAAAGACACTCGGTTTATGTGTGAGGAATGTGCATGGTGCCTTGTTTCAAGGAGTTTCACAAGCTCCAGCAGTTCTAAAACCATGTCCAGTGATTGTAAATATGTAAATATATGATAGAACATTAGTATTATACAAGATTTGTGCATGTTTATTGTAATAAACAACAGTGGTAAACAATAATATGATAATAACTTTAGTGTGGTTATTGTGTTCAATACAGTGAGTTTATATATATACATTATATACAGTATTGGTCTCTCAGGCCCCATATGTTAGTAGGAAAAGAAAAAAATTGGAAAAGAAAAGAAAAAACTACAAAAACTGCTAAATAAAGTAATGCGCGTATGTGGAATTCGTCGATGTTGCCGCCACCACGTCATTTTGGACAAACTTCTCGGCACTGTATCTTGGTTAGTACTGATCAGAATTTTTTTTTTTTGTCTTATTACCTTCACAAAATTATGCTCTTTAATTCTGTAAGAAAAAATAATTTTTTTTTTTTTTTTTTTTTTTTTTTTTTTTTTTTTTTTTTTTTTTTCAAAATTTCTTGGACACTGGAGCACCACTTCACATTTTGGCCTTGGACCCTGAAGGGGTTAACATGTCTCATACACTGTTGAAGACATGTAACATTGTTTAACATGTCTCATACGCTGCTGAAGACATGTAACACTGTTTAACATGTCTTCAACAGGGTACGAGAAATGAGATCTCCCAACCCATCAATTATTTGTCATATTGTAAAGCAGTTTGTCCGGTATTTCAGAAGTAACTCGTGTATTGTAGTACCAGCAAACTTTCTTTGGATTGCCTTGCTCACTAACCACTGTTGAAAACATGTAACACTGTTTAACATGTCTCATACACTGTTGAAGTCAAGTGATGTAGACAGATTCAGATCTTAATTAAACTCATTTTTCTGACTGTAGTGTACGTATTACTAAGGATGTGTAAGTATTACCCCGGGGCAGAGGATCCTGACCCCAGGGTCACAACCCCAATTGGGGGATGCTATGCAACTTTCTTGGCTTCTTGGAGCTGGCAGAATTTCTTCACTGGCAACGAAAATATTCTGAGATTCAGTGTTGCAATTTTAATAACCTCAAACTTGTATATTGCTGTCATAAATGGCATGTTTTTCACACTGACTAATTACAGTATTACAGTGTTTTAATTTTACTAAATACAGTACTCACCTACACTCTGAAAGACAAGTGTGAATGTTGTATTATGGAGGATCATTTGAATTGTGGTATCCAGGCACTTCATGCAAGACAGTTTTACAATGAACAATGGTAAATGTGTTTTCTTTGGATCACCTTACCATGGTGGAAAAAACAATAACGTGTTTTGTATTAAAGTGTAGTGACAGTACTATGGTAAGGAGAAGCTGTAAGTGGGCTACATATTTAAAAAGTTTTCTCAGTAATCTAGATTTCTTTGAAGCAATGTGTTGCACCTTTGGTGAGAAATATTGGAAGAGCAATTGCATGACTGCACTTTGAGAATGCTGTGTAGTGTATATATAACTGCTGACAGTTGTAAATATCAGTTGTGCATTTTCACAGTTGGAAGTATGAAGTTGTAATTGCAAGTGTAGTTCTATTGTACATAGTTACTAATACAATACCTTACATTTGCCTTCTTTGCTCCCTCCCCTTCATTTTTTTTTTAGCTTACAGCACACACATGTGGTTTGGAATAATGAGATTAGCATAATATATATATTTTTTGTTTTACAAGCATGCCTGTTGTGGGGCCCATAATTGACGAGTGGCGTGACCTGTTTAAGGAGTGTTATTCTCTTGCTATGGCTCATTGGCGCAGGTATAGAATTTTTTGTGCATGAGATAGAAATTTGCTTGTCTGCTTTAACACTAAAGTATGCCTCTGTATATTCTGTATTAATGTTGTGACAATTTTGTGTTATAACTAAATTGCATTTTTTATTATCAATAGTTTGCTTCCATGAAGCAGCATACTACAATATTTGCAACAGTGACCTGATAATATAGTCTTTAAATAACAGTAACAGACTGTTCAATCACTTTTTTGTACACTAAGTCATTTGTTTAATTCTCTTGTGTACCTGTACTCCTGCCCATGGTGCAAGCTTCCTGATTCATACTTCTACTTTACTCTGTTCAAGGATGTTGCCTTGTTGCTGCTGAAGGGCTCTTGATTCAAGAAATTGGAGCTCCCCCTCCCTTTTCTTGAATTAAATTTCTTTATCTCCCATTTTCCCAAGTACTGCATGACACCCCCTAAGAGTTTAGTCCTTCCTAATGTGGCTGTGAAGGGTTACTCAGCCCTGTAACAACTTCACACAGTATTACCAAGGCTGGCTCCTCCTCAGGAAAATTAATGAATAGAAAACGAAATAATAATTCACAAAGACAAACACTTTATTATTTATTAAAGCAAACATAAAACAAGAAAACATGAAAGGTATATCCTATTTGAAAGAAAAATGAAAAATGAAATGAAAAGAATAACATTTGAACTCAACGCTAATATATATACTGATATTGGGGTGTCTGGTGTTGGTGACACTGTGTGTTGTTGAAATCATAGCCATTGCTGATGGTGGGGGGGGGGGGGTCGCAGGTGTTGGTGACAACCCAACGGCTCATTCTTCACAGAGTATAGCCGCAAATAATCAGTTCAGATGACAGGAAAGCAGGTTCTTTACCGCTGCAATGATGAGGGGTTACGTCCTGCAATGGCATACATGTACACAGGTAAGTAGATACAACGTGGGATGTCTCAGGACATTAGTCCGTCTCCATCAATTCTACTCGTTGGTTGGCAGGTGACCCATTCTGTCATTCCAAGCTGGAAAGAGAGACAGGTTACCCACTGCTTAAGAAATCACTCTCCATGATAAGTACAATACCTAAAAGACGTGGTGATTATTAAGACATTTAACATCAAGCAAGACTGAAAGGACTAAGTTTATTATTGGTCAAAAGTGAAGCTTTCAACCAATAAGTCCACTAGAATATGAGCAGGGGTGTACTTACAGTAGTGCTGGGAGTTGTGAGTCGAGTGATTACTGTTTGACCAGAGCCCCACACGTCACCTTTCAGGGGGGGGGGGATAGCAGGAGCTAGACTTACCCTACCTTAACAAGCAGCTGGTAATCAAACTATTGTTACCATGTACTTGCTCGATACTCCTATCTGTTGAACTTTTCCCTCACACTCCCCCATACCAAGACTTATAGTCAAGGAGTATAAGAAGAATAGGCGAGGAAAAAGTTCTAACACGTGGAAGTCGCGTAAGGCAACAAATCTTCTACTGACTGTCACGACTTAACCAGTCAGAGAAATAATTAGATGAACCATTTCTAAAATGAATTCTTTTCCCCGTAAATAAAAATTATGCTTGGAGATACCCCACACAATGGCCAAACATTCCTTTTTCTATGGTGGAGTATCTCGTTTCTACAGGAGGGAAGTTTTAGATTTAATAAATATACAGGAACTAGGAGTGTGTGTATTTTGTGCAGTAAGCACCTGACACCTATTGCAAGAACTATACTTCTTTGTAACCTGTAAGTACATGCTTGGCCAAAAATAAGTGTGCTCGAGTTTATGCCACGTCTTACGATGGGCCAAGTGTTCGGTCACTGGCAAATCATGAGCCATTTGAAGAACAGTCTCTCGACATGGTTTAGGAACAACAAGGAGGGAATAATCTATCACTGAAGAATGAGATTTAAATACAGATTTATATAAGATACCATTAATATATTCAAACTTATGAGATACGTATCTCCCGTGGATAACTTTGTTGTTAAAAGCTTGATTATGACAATCCCGAAGTGAAGGGCAATTGTGCTGTATATTGACAAAGTCATCCTTGGACATAAAATCTGGGAAAATAAAAGGACTTACGGTGGGAGAAGAGGTAGGAGAAGCCGGGGTTATGGTCCGAGTCCCAGTCAAGACATTGAGGGTGCGGGAGGCAATACCCTTACTTTCACCCGACGAGTGGACAGGTGATCCTGCTACCTCACTATCGAGAGCAGTATCATCTGTTTCCACCCCAAATGAACAGTACGAGATAATGCAGCTTCCAGTGCGGAATTGTTAAGGGGCTTAAACTTGCAAGGAAGAGGAGCTGGAAAACTTAGATCCATGGGTGGTGACGAAAGATCCGCCTCTGAAGGAAGAACGGCACCTTTAATGTTACCCACTATTATAGAACAAGTAATTGGGGCTAGTACCGCGTTAGTCCAACCGGTGAACCATTTAGTTTTCACGTAACAACGAATTGTAGGGAAAGTATTTTCACGACCCAAGTAATCTGAAAGAATAGTGGACACACGAGAGGTTTTAAAGTAAGGGAACAGTTTGTCCGAAATTATGATGCACGTACATCCAGTGTCATGTAATATGTCTGAGACTTTTATACCATTAACTGCTCCTGAACAGAAGGGTGCTTGGTCATTACCGTCAACAAAACATCTTCCAACTTTCTCTATTTTCTTGGAAGGACAGTCTGGACGTTTATGTCCGATACCACCACACCGATGACATGTTGGTATAATAGCTGGTGACTTTTTTTCTACTGTAGGCTTCTTAATCTTTGGTTCAGGTGAACCATTGCCCTTAAGGTTCGATCCCTTTAGGTCTTTATAGGAATTGTGAGCCTCAGCATACAAGTCAGCGGCCTCAGCAACTTCATCAGCTTTAATCAGGTTACGTTCTCTGATGAATGTTCGTATCTGGTGAGGAAGAGCTGTCAGGAACTGGTCAGCAACCATGAAGTCTCTAAGAGATTCATAACTGTGATCAATTCCTGAACTTTCTATCCAAAAGTCGAACAAACGAAAGAGTGTTACCTGTAACTGCTGAAAGTTCTGACCAGGCTGTAAGGTGGCATACCTGAAATCTTTCCTGTAAGAATTTGTGGTTTTTTGATATGCTTTAAGGATTGCCTTCTTCAGTAGATTATAATTACATATGATATCCTGCAACAAAGTTGCATAGATATTCAAAGCTGTACCAGAAAATAACATTCCTAACCTGGTAGCCCAGGTGTCAGCAGGCCATTCACAGAGGGTAGCAGTATTTTCAAACCTGATAATGTATGAAGTAATGTCTTCACCCTCTGTGAAGGGAGGTAAATTAGGTGTTGGAATATGTGCACTAGCTGCATGATGTTCAATTACTCCTTCCTCTAATTGTTGTTGTGTAAAAGTTAACTTTTTATTCTCTAATTCAAGGCGAGCTTTTTCGAGCTCGCGATCTTTTTCCCTCTCTCTTAACTCATGTTCTCTAGCTATTTCCTCACGTTCTCTAGCCTTTGCTCTTTCCTCAAGTTCTCTTAATTTAACTTGTTCCTCACGTACTTTAGCTCTCTCCTCACGATCAAGTCTATCACGCTCTTTTTTGTCTTTGCGCTCTCTTTCTGTCTTTCTTGGCTTTCTCTTTCAATTCTCTCTCTCTCCTATTTCTCCTGTCTTTCAAGGTTCTCTTTCTCCTTTTCCTCTTCTCTTTCGATTCTCTCTCTCTCCTTTTCCTCTTGTTATTCCCTTTCTGTCTCATTTCTCTCTCAATTCTCTCTCTTTCAATTCTTTCCTGGATCTTAGCACTAATGAAAGATTCTAAATTTTTCCCTGTTATTCCTAACTTACTTCCAGCTTTCATCCAAAACTGGTATTCCTCCATACTTGCAAGAATAACTTAAACTACCAGGGGGAAAAATGAAACGGGTCTCAAAGAAAACGGAGGGTTCAATTCCTGCTCCGCTCAAACTATAAATAAACTAGAGGGCTCGATCCCTGCTTCAATTAAACAATATGTATTAATGAAAACGAAGGGTTCTATGCCGGCTCCGAGCAAACAGTAAGTAGAATAGGGTCCCTTGACCATCCAATCTTCTCATCAACAAATCAAGAGTGTCCTACGACAGTTCCCTTGATATAATAAAGAGCTCAATGAAACAAATTGTCACTCGAAAATCTCGGGTCCCTAGAGTCTAATCCTCCAAAGTGTTTCAAGCTAACACAAAAATAGGTGGCAGAATTAACTAGTATATCCTGCCTTGACTTGACTTACAATAAATTGAGACTATAACAATCACCAAATCTTTTAAATACCTGTACTGTAGTCCTACTATAGAGAATGATTACTCATGGCTGGTGGTAATCGTCTGTGGTATGTGGCATTGAAGTTCCAATGGTAGATTCGAGATGGAGTTGAATCTTGATTCAGTCGAGTCGTATCCTGGCAAGGTCGCCACTTGTGAAGGGTTACTCAGCCCTGTAACAACTTCAGAGAGTATTACCAAGGCTGGCTCCTCCTCAGGAAAATTAATGAATAGAAAATGAAATAATAATTCACAAAGATAAACACTTTATTATTTATTAAAGCAAACATAAAACAAGAAAATATGAAAGGTATATCCTATTTGAAAGAAAAATGAAAAATGAAATGAAAAAAATAACATTTGAACTCAATGCTAATATATATATTGATATTGGGGTGTCTGGTGTTGGTGACACTGTGTGTTGTTGAAATCCTAGCCGTTGCTGATGATGGGGGGGGGGGTCGCAGGTGTTGGTGACAACCCAACGGCTCGTTCTTCACAGAGTATAGCCGCGAATAATCAGTAAAGATGACAGGAAAGCAGGTTCTTTACCGCTGCAATGATGAGGGGTTACGTCCTGCGATGGCATACATGTACACAGGTAAGTAGATACAACATGGGACGTCTCAGGACATTAGTCCGTCTCCATCAATTCTACTCGTTGGTTGGCAGGTGACCCATTCTGTCATTCCAAGCTGGAAAGAGAGACAGGTTACCCACTGCTTAAGAAATCACTCTCCATGATAAGTACAATACCTAAAAGACATGGTGATTATTAAGACATTTAACATCAAGCAAGACTGAAAGGACTAAGTTTATTATTGATCAAAAGTGAAGCTTTCAACCAATAAGTCCACTAGAATATGAGCAGGCGTGTACTTACAGTAGTGCTGGCTGTTGTGAGTCGAGTGATTACTGTTTGACCGGAGCCCCACATGTCACCTTTCAGGGGGGGGAAAGGAAAGGGGGGGATAGCGGGAGCTAGACTTACCCTACCGTAACAAACAGCCGGCAATCAAACTATCACTTTCGGGGTGGGGGAAAAAAGGGGGGGTTAGCGGGAGCTAGACTTCCCCTACCTTAACAAGGAGCCGGCAATCAAACTATTGTTACCATGTACTTGCTCGATACTCCTATCTGTTGAACTTTTCCCTCACAGGGGCTCTTCTCATGCAGTAGATGTTTGTGACCCATGACAGCTGCTCTACGCTCAGTCAAGACATCGATGATTACATCTTGTATAATAGTTAAACAATAAAACACTCAACAATTTTTTTTTCAACACGTCAGCCGTTTCCCACCGAGGCAGGGTGACCCAGAAAGAAAGAAAAAACTTTCATCATCATTCAACACTTTCACCATCACTCATACATAATCACTGTCTTTGCAGAGGTGCTCAGATACGACAGTTTAGATGTCCTTCCAAACTTCCAATATCCTAAACCCCTCCTTTAACCCTTTGACTGTTTTCGACGTATAAATACGTCTTACGAGCTAATGTTTGTGACGTATATATACTCAATAATTCTAGCGGCTTCAGATCAAGTGGGAGAAAGCTGGTAGGCCCACATGTGAGAGAATGGGTCTGTGTGGTCAGTGTGCACCACATAAAAAAAATCCTGCAGCACACATTGCGTAATGAGAAAAAAAAACTGATCGTTTTTTTTGGAATAAAACGCCGACTTTGAGGTGTATTTTCGTATAGTATTTATTGTTGTATTCATGTTTTCATGGTCTTAGGTGATAAAATGGAAAACATTACAGAAAGAGAGATGATTTTCATTACTTTGACGATGAAAACTACCTTGAAACTGAGCTCAAAGTAGCGGAAATGTTCGATTTTTACCAATGTTCAGGAGTAAATAAATCACACCACACGTCCAATACACGTCAACTGGGGAGTCTAATATTCTTTCACTAGTGCACTGATATTATTTATACCATTTTTACAATAATGCAGTAGTCTGCATAACAGTAAATTTTGTATTTTTTTGTATGAATAAAAAATCAAAATAGAAAGCAATAATAATATAAGAGGGGCCTAGAGATGTGACTAATGAACAGAGCATATGTTATTTTAGTGCCACGAATGTCTACCTTGTTTATTCTGGACCCTATTTTGAAATTGGCATCTTTTTTAGTTTGTGTGAAATTGGCCAAATTGCCAATTTCTGACCACCATATTGGGTAGTCCAAATTAGTAAATGGGAGGTTTCTTGTACTCAGCTGATAGATAAAATGGAGTTCTAAAGAAATAGCTATGAGTTTGGTCAACTGGAACAATGGAATTGGCTGAAAATAGGGCCCAAAGTCGGCGAAATCGCCGATACGCATATGTCGCCGAGACCGCTAACTTCGCGGAAGCATAATTCCATGAGTTTTCGACCAAATTTCGAACTTTTGGTGTCATTACCATCGGGAAAAGATTCTCTATCATTTCATAAGAAAAAATAATTTTTTTTTTTTTTTAAAAATTGAGTGACATAGAATGACAGTTTCAGAGAGGGGCCTGAAACAGTCAAAGGGTTAAAGTGCAGGCACTGTACTTCCCATTTCCAGGACTCAAGTTTGGCTGATCAGTTTCCCAGAATCCCTTCACAAATTATTATCCAGCTAACACTCCAACAGCTCATCAGATTCCAAAAACCATTCATCTCCATTCACTCCTATCTAACATGTTAATGCACGCTTGCTGGAAGTCCAAGCCCCTCGCCCACAAAACCTCCTTTACCACTTCCCTCCTACCTTTTCGGGGAAGACCCCTACCCTGCCTTCCTTTCCCAGTCATTCTACTTTGTTCCATTCTCTCTAAATGACCAAACCACCTCAAGAGCCCCTCTTCAGCCCTCTGACTAATACATTTAGTAACTCCACACCTCCTCCTAATTTCGACTCTGCGAATTCTCTGCATAATATTTACACCATACATTGCCCTTAGACCTGACATCTTGACTGCCTCCAGCCACAACCCATGCTTCACACCCATGTAAGAGTGTTGGTACCACAATACTCTCATACATTTCCTTCTTTGCCTGGATAACGTTCTTTGTCTCCACAGATGTCTCAACGCACCACTCACCTTTTTTCCTTCATCAATTCTATGGTTTACCTCATCCTTCATAAACCAATCTGTTGACAAGTTAACTCCCAAATATCTGAAAACATTCACTTCTTCCATACTCCCTCTCTATAGTGTAATATCCAACTTTTCTTTATCTAAATCATTTGGTACCCTCATCACCTTACTCATCTATAATATTCACTTTCAACTTTCTACCTTTATACATCCAAACTCGTCCACTAACCTTTGCAACTTATCTTTAGAATCCCCCAAAAGCACAGTATCATCAGCAAAAAGTAATTGTCAACTCCCATTTTGTATTTGATTCCCCATAATTTAATCCCACCCCTCTCCCCAACACCCTAGCATTTACTTCTTTTACAACCCCATCTATAAATTTATCAATGTTTATAATAGATGGATTAATTTAAATTTATATAGATAATAAAGACTAAAGATATGTATAGCATTTTGGGCAGATTTAAAATTAATTACACCTGAATTTAATGAATAAAATAAATAAAAGAATATTATATAACTGCACAATGTAATTTAGGTAAATACTGTATAGAAATAGTTATTAAGTACAGAATTATGTAAGTAACAAAACTAATTATAACACGATGTGAGATTATATAAATGCACATTCGTACATTAAAATCATAAGAATAAGAATTTTCAGAGCATTTTATGAACTGCACAGATCACTGGTAACAAATGAACATTATTTTATTTTTATTATCACACCGGCCGATTCCCACCAAGGCAGGGTGGCCCGAAAAAGAAAAACTTTCACCATCATTCACTCCATCACTGTCTTGCCAGAAGGGTGCTTTACACTACAGTTTTTAAACTGCAACATTAACACCCCTCCAAATGAACATTATATACGTATAAAGAGTTACTGATAGAAAAGCTCATGGCATAATAGAAGACAAATGTAAAGAAAGCGTAGTCTCCTCCCCCTCCTATCTCTCTTCTTCTGTCTCTGTATCTCTCTCTCTCTGTATCTCTCTTTTTCTTTCTCATCCTCCTTTTCTTTGTCTCTTTCTCTTTCTCCCTTTTTACACAAGGTTTTACAAGGTTAGGTTAAGGGTTCCTTATTTTATTTACAAGCTAATAGCTGTTACTTACATCAGCTCATTTTAAAGCCTTTTATTGTTATGAGACATACAAATATGGAATAGGATAAACCATACCCCGGCCGGGATTGAACCCGCGGTCAGAGTCTCTCAAAACTCCAGCCCGTCGCGTTAGCCACTAGACTCTGACCACGGGTTCAATCCCGGCCGGGGTATGGTTTGTTTGCAATCGTGTCATTACGATTTCGTGAGTCATGGAATAGGATGAAGTTGATGCTATGCATTTTCATATGGTCAGCTGATTTTATTTTGTTGATGTCACTATGCTGTACAAACACATTCCAGATTTGAGTCATCCTAGGAATAAATAATCCTTAGATGAAGCAATGTTCTGGATAAGGGTACAGTCAGAGTGAAGTTGCTAAGTGCTGCCTGTCTTGTTGTGTAGAAACCCATTTCTCGTTCTCTTAGTGGAGCCAAGTGTGGTACCTTGACAACACTGGCCTAATGCATAACAGTAAGGCCACCCACATCCCTTTGGTATTGAAGGCTCTACTGAAATGACAGATCTGTCCAGGTCGGGTCCAGATGAGAGATGAGTCGTCTTGCTCTGAGGAATCTATGGAGACAGAATATTATCCATGGAAGCAAAAGGGGAATGTATAAAAGTATAGTTGTACTAGTGCTCTTATTTAGATGTGGATCATGGGTGATGAATGTTGCAACAAGAAGGCTGGAGGCAGTGGGAATGTTGTGTCTGAGGGTAATGTGTGGTGTGAATGTAATACAGCGAATCCGTAGCTTGGAAATTAGGATGTGCGAGGTACTAAAAGTATTATCCGGTGGGAAAAGGAAAGATTGTTGAGGTTCTTTGGACATTTAGACAGGGTGGAACAAAATAGAATGTTATTTGTTATATATGAAGGGAATCATGGAAACCAGTTAGCCAGACTTGAATCCTGGAGGTGGGAAGTACAGTATCTGCATTCAGGAGGGGTATTGATTTGTTGCAGTTTTCTAACTGTAGTGTAGGCATGCCTTTGGCAAGACAGTGATAGATTGAATGATGATGAAAATGTTTCTTCTTTCGGGTCACCTTGCCTTGGTGTGAAACGGATCTTTTTTTTTTTTTTTCAACAAGTCGGTCGTCTCCCACCGAGGCAGGGTGACCCAAAAAAAGAAAGAAAATCCCCAAAAAGAAAATACTTTCATCATCATTCAACACTTTCACCACACACACACATTATCACTGCTTTTGCAGAGGTGCTCAGAATACAACAGCTTAGAAGCATATACGCATAAAGATACACAACATATCCCTCCAAACTGCCAATATCCCAAACCCCTCCTTTTAAAGTGCAGGCATTGTACTTCCCATTTCCAGGACTCAAGTCCGACTATATGAAAATAACCGGTTTCCCTGAATCCCTTCACTAAATATTACCCTGCTCACACTCCAACAGATCGTCAGGTCCCAAGTATCATTCATCTCCATTCACTCCTATCTAACATGCTCCTGCACGCTTGCTGGAAGTCCAAGCCCCTCGCCCACAAAACCTCCTTTACCCCCTCTTTCCAACCCTTTCGAGGACGACCCCTACCCCTCTTTCCTTCCCCTATAGATTTATATGCTTTCCATGTCATTCTACTTTGATCCATTCTCTCTAAATGACCAAACCACCTCAACAACCCCTCTTCTGCCCTCTGACTAATGCTTTTATTAACTCCACACCTTCTCCTAATTTCCACACTCCGAATTTTCTGCATAATATTTCTTTTTCTGTCTCATAAACACGCTAAGATAACAGGGATATCTTGCTACTCCTACTTACACTTTGGTCACACTTCACAGACACGCACATGCATATATATATATACATACATCTAGGTTTTTCTCCTTTTTCTAAATAGCTCTTGTTCTTTTTTATTTCTTCTATTGTCCATGGGGAAGTGGAAAAGAATCTTTCCTCCGTAAGCCATGCGTGTCGTATGAGGCGACTAAAATGCCGGGAGCAATGGGCTAGTAACCCCTTC
The DNA here is from genome assembly GCF_038502225.1 of Cherax quadricarinatus. Lineage (NCBI taxonomy): Eukaryota > Metazoa > Arthropoda > Malacostraca > Decapoda > Parastacidae > Cherax > Cherax quadricarinatus. The sequence continues at coordinate 2,339,582 of NC_091370.1, read as the reverse complement.
TCCTGTATACAATTACTAAAAAAGAGAAGAAGAAAAACTTTATAAAACTGGGTTGCTTAAATGTGCGTGGATGTAGTGCGGATGACAAGAAACAGATGATTGCTGATGTTATGAATGAAAAGAAGTTGGATGTCCTGGCCCTAAGCGAAACAAAGCTGAAGGGGGTAGGAGAGTTTCAGTGGGGGGAAATAAATGGGATTAAATCTGGAGTATCTGAGAGAGTTAGAGCAAAGGAAGGGGTAGCAGTAATGTTAAATGATCAGTTATGGAAGGAGAAAAGAGAATATGAATGTGTAAATTCAAGAATTATGTGGATTAAAGTAAAGGTTGGATGCGAGAAGTGGGTCATAATAAGCGTGTATGCACCTGGAGAAGAGAGGAATGCAGAGGAGAGAGAGAGATTTTGGGAGATGTTAAGTGAATGTATAGGAGCCTTTGAACCAAGTGAGAGAGTAATTGTGGTAGGGGACTTGAATGCTAAAGTAGGAGAAACTTTTAGAGAGGGTGTGGTAGGTAAGTTTGGGGTGCCAGGTGTAAATGATAATGGGAGCCCTTTGATTGAACTTTGTATAGAAAGGGGTTTAGTTATAGGTAATACATATTTTAAGAAAAAGAGGATAAATAAGTATACACGATATGATGTAGGGCGAAATGACAGTAGTTTGTTGGATTATGTATTGGTAGATAAAAGACTGTTGAGTAGACTTCAGGATGTACATGTTTATAGAGGGGCCACAGATATATCAGATCACTTTCTAGTTGTAGCTACACTGAGAGTAAAAGGTAGATGGGATACAAGGAGAATAGAAGCATCAGGGAAGAGAGAGGTGAAGGTTTATAAACTAAAAGAGGAGGCAGTTAGGGTAAGATATAAACAGCTATTGGAGGATAGATGGGCTAATGAGAGCATAGGCAATGGGGTCGAAGAGGTATGGGGTAGGTTTAAAAATGTAGTGTTAGAGTGTTCAGCAGAAGTTTGTGGTTACAGGAAAGTGGGTGCAGGAGGGAAGAGGAGCGATTGGTGGAATGATGATGTAAAGAGAGTAGTAAGGGAGAAAAAGTTAGCATATGAGAAGTTTTTACAAAGTAGAAGTGATGCAAGGAGGGAAGAGTATATGGAGAAAAAGAGAGAAGTTAAGAGAGTGGTGAAGCAATGTAAAAAGAGAGCAAATGAGAGAGTGGGTGAGATGTTATCAACAAATTTTGTTGAAAATAAGAAAAAGTTTTGGAGTGAGATTAACAAGTTAAGAAAGCCTAGAGAACAAATGGATTTGTCAGTTAAAAATAGGAGAGGAGAGTTATTAAATGGAGAGTTAGAGGTATTGGGAAGATGGAAGGAATATTTTGAGGAATTGTTAAATGTTGATGAAGATAGGGAAGCTGTGATTTCGTGTATAGGGCAAGGAGGAATAACATCTTGTAGGAGTGAGGAAGAGCCAGTTGTGAGTGTGGGGGAAGTTCGTGAGGCAGTAGGTAAAATGAAAGGGGGTAAGGCAGCCGGGATTGATGGGATAAAGATAGAAATGTTAAAAGCAGGTGGGGATATAGTTTTGGAGTGGTTGGTGCAATTATTTAATAAATGTATGGAAGAGGGTAAGGTACCTAGGGATTGGCAGAGAGCATGCATAGTTCCTTTGTATAAAGGCAAAGGGGATAAAAGAGATTGCAAAAATTATAGGGGGATAAGTCTGTTGAGTGTACCTGGTAAAGTGTATGGTAGAGTTATAATTGAAAGAATTAAGAGTAAGACGGAGAATAGGATAGCAGATGAACAAGGAGGCTTTAGGAAAGGTAGGGGGTGTGTGGACCAGGTGTTTACAGTGAAACATATAAGTGAACAGTATTTAGATAAGGCTAAAGAGGTCTTTGTGGCATTTATGGATTTGGAAAAGGCGTATGACAGGGTGGATAGGGGGGCAATGTGGCAGATGTTGCAAGTGTATGGTGTAGGAGGTAGGTTACTGAAAGCAGTGAAGAGTTTTTACGAGGATAGTGAGGCTCAAGTTAGAGTATGTAGGAAAGAGGGAAATTTTTTCCCAGTAAAAGTAGGCCTTAGACAAGGATGTGTGATGTCACCGTGGTTGTTTAATATATTTATAGATGGGGTTGTAAGAGAAGTAAATGCGAGGGTCTTGGCAAGAGGCGTGGAGTTAAAAGATAAAGAATCACACACAAAGTGGGAGTTGTCACAGCTGCTCTTTGCTGATGACACTGTGCTCTTGGGAGATTCTGAAGAGAAGTTGCAGAGATTGGTGGATGAATTTGGTAGGGTGTGCAAAAGAAGAAAATTAAAGGTGAATACAGGAAAGAGTAAGGTTATGAGGATAACAAAAAGATTAGGTGATGAAAGATTGAATATCAGATTGGAGGGAGAGAGTATGGAGGAGGTGAACGTATTCAGATATTTGGGAGTGGACGTGTCAGCGGATGGGTCTATGAAAGATGAGGTGAATCATAGAATTGATGAGGGAAAAAGAGTGAGTGGTGCACTTAGGAGTCTGTGGAGACAAAGAACTTTGTCCTTGGAGGCAAAGAGGGGAATGTATGAGAGTATAGTTTTACCAACGCTCTTATATGGGTGTGAAGCGTGGGTGATGAATGTTGCAGCGAGGAGAAGGCTGGAGGCAGTGGAGATGTCATGCCTGAGGGCAATGTGTGGTGTGAATATAATGCAGAGAATTCGTAGTTTGGAAGTTAGGAGGAGGTGCGGGATTACCAAAACTGTTGTCCAGAGGGCTGAGGAAGGGTTGTTGAGGTGGTTCGGACATGTAGAGAGAATGGAGCGAAACAGAATGACTTCAAGAGTGTATCAGTCTGTAGTGGAAGGAAGGCGGGGTAGGGGTCGGCCTAGGAAGGGTTGGAGGGAGGGGGTAAAGGAGGTTTTGTGTGCGAGGGGCTTGGACTTCCAGCAGGCATGTGTGAGCGTGTTTGATAGGAGTGAATGGAGACAAATGGTTTTTAATACTTGACGTGCTGTTGGAGTGTGAGCAAAGTAACATTTATGAAGGGATTCAGGGAAACCGGCAGGCCGGACTTGAGTCCTGGAGATGGGAAGTACAGTGCCTGCACTCTGAAGGAGGGGTGTTAATGTTGCAGTTTAAAAACTGTAGTGTAAAGCACCCTTCTGGCAAGACAGTGATGGAGTGAATGATGGTGAAAGTTTTTCTTTTTCGGGCCACCCTGCCTTGGTGGGAATCGGCCGGTGTGATAATAATAAAATAAAATATTTACACCACACATTGCCCTTAGACAGGACATCTCCACTGCCTCCAACCGTCTCCTCGCTGCTGCATTTACTACCCAAGCTTCACATCCATATAAGAGTGTTGGTACTACTATACTTTCATACATTCCCTTCTTTGCCTCCATAGATAACGTTTTTTGACTCCACATGTCCCTCAACGCACCACTCACCTTTTTTCCCTCATCAATTCTATGATTAACCTCATCCTTCATAAATCCATCTGCCGACACTTCAACTCCCAAGTATCTGAAAACATTCACTTCTTCCATACTCCTCCTCCCCAATTTGATATCCAATTTTTCTTTATCTAAATCATTTGAAACCCTCATCACCTTACTCTTTTCTATGTTCACTTTCAACTTTCTACCTTTACACACACTCTCAAACTCATCCACTAACCTTTGCAATTTTTCTTTAGATCATGTGTTAATAAAAAATATGTCTGGCCATCACTGTTAGAGCTATCACTTGGGAACAAAAGACCTCCAATCTGCTGAGGATTGAGGTACTTCTTACCGCGAGGCATGGTGAAAATGGACTACCAAGATGGGGTTCCAACAATGCACCACTGAGTCCCTGATTATTTTCACAGGGTGCACACCCACCACTCAGACCTATTCTCTCTCATGTAGGCCTACCAGCTTTACCCGCTTGATTTGAAGCCGCTAGAATTTATGCATATAAATACGTCAAACACGGTGGCTCGTAAGACGTGTATATACGATCGAAACGGTTTATTTCGGCATGATACATGATGGAACAAAGGAGTATGTCAATTGGGTGTACATGCCAAAGCCCTTTTATATGCAGAGCATTTCGGGCAAACTTAAGACTAACTTGAGATTATTAAGGCAATAACAGTATGTGTAATTTTGTACATATGGTCACTTAGGTGATTGTAATTTAAAATTTAGTAGTTTACAGTAAATACAAGAGAACTAAATATTCTGTTAGTTCATGATATATGGCTTTAATAAGTTTGATAGAGAGGAATTACAGTTTTGGTTATTAACCTAAAGCTGACACAGTAAACTGATTAATGTTTGAGAGGATTATAGATACTGAGAGTAAGTATATATTGATTATAATGTTTTACCGATGTTCATGATATTGAGCAAATGCATGGTTAGCTTTTATATGTGTATATGTGTATATAGGTTCAGGAGGTAAGGTGTTTTTTAACGATAGTTTTGAAAATGCTAGCTGAGTCAGTGGTTCCGGAGATTTCTAGCAGAGCTCCAGGTTTTGGGCCCCTTTTATGTGCATTGAATTTTTGAAGAGATTTAGCTTGACACAGGAAATATAAAGATTTTTGTGCCTTGTATTATGTCTATGGGTCCTATTGCAACTGTCAAGAAAGCGCTTCAGGTCAGGATTTATTAGACTTGATTGTTATGTAAATGTAGTTTGTACAGTAATGAGTGAATGTTTTGTGTAGTGAGTAGGGTTTAGGTCTTTGAATAGTGGGACGGGGGTGTGTTACTTACCAGTGGACTGTGTGATCATTCACACTGCAGCTTTTTGTTGGATTATTATTGGCATTAGGTGACTTTTGTTGTGGAAACCCTGGTACAAATAGCATTGGTGAGGTTGCGGTAGATCAGTGAATAGTATAGTGTAAGAAGTAGTACTTGTGGTATATAGTAACATACCTTTGAGAGGATGCCAACTGTTTTAGTTCATATTTTTGTTGGTGTGTGTTGGATATGGGTGTTGAATTTTAAGTTGCTGTCAAGGTGCAGACCCAAAAATTTTCCCTCATTATGTTTAGCTATGGGGTGTCGCTAAGCATAGTGTTTAGTTGGACCTCTCTTCCTCTACTCTCAGTCATAATGTAGAAGGTGTTGTCTGTATTAAGTGTTAGTTTATTGACAGTCATCCAGGTTGATATTTGTACGAACTCTTCATTAACCTCTTAACTGTGGTTACGCAGAACCAGTACACCAGCTGTTGCTGTATGGTGGTTATGCAGCACCGGTACACCAGCTGCTGCTCTATTGTGGTTATGCAGTACTGGTGCAGCAGCAGGTGCTGTATCGTGGTTACACAGCACTGGTACTCCAGCAGGTGCTGCATTGTGGTTACGCAGCACTGTTACAGCAGCGGGTGCTGCATTGTGGTTACGCAGCACTGTTACAGCAGCGGGTGCTGTATTGTGGTTACACAGCACTGGTACACCAGGTGCTCTACCATGGTTATGCAGCACTGGTACACAAGCAGGCACTTGATAACTGATTCTGAGCATCAATTGTGTAATAATCAATATCCAACCCCAGTATGCCAGTGGTTATTGACTCCTTGGGGGAGGGGAGTAGGAGGGGGAGGGAGGGAAGGAGGGGGGAAGGAGGGGGGAGGGGGAAGGAGGGGGACTGAAGAAGGGGGCGGGAGGGTAGGAGAATGAGGGAGGGAAGGAAGAGGAGGAAGGGGAGGGAGAGTAGGAGAGGGAGGGACTGAAGGAGGGGAGGGAGGGAAGGAGGAGGAGGGGAGGAGGAGGGAGGGAGGGGAGGAGGAGGAGGGAAGGAGGGGGAGGGAGGGTAGGAGGGGGAGGGAGGGAAGGAGGGGAATGGAGGGTAGGAGGGGGAGAGAGGGTAGGACGGGGATGGGAGGGAGGGTAGGAAGAGGAGGGAAAGAGGGGGAGAGAAGGTAGGAGGGAGGGAGGGTAGGAGGGGGATGGAGGGTTGGAGGGGGACGGGAGGGTAAGAGGGAGGGAGGGTAGGAGGGGGAGGGAGGGTAGGAGGGGGAGAGAGGGAAGGAGGGAGGGAGGGGGATGGAGGGTTGGAGGGGGACGGGTGGGTAGGGAGGGGGAGGGAGCATCATTTGATAAAAACTCTTCCCTGGAGGTATTGTCGCATTTCCTGTTGAACACTACACCAAAATTGTTCTGATGAACACTACCACTGTTCTGATGAACACTACCACTGTTCTGATGAACACTACCACTGTTCTGATGAAAATCACTGTTCTGATGAACACTATGTTCTGATGAACACTATGTTCTGATGAACACTACCACTGTTCTGATGAAAATCACTGTTCTGATGAACACTACCACTGCTCTGATGAACACTACCTATGTTCTGATGAACACAACCTATGTTCTGATGAACACTACGACTGTTCTGATGAAAATCACTGTTCTGATGAACACTACGACTGTTCTGATGAACATTATACAACCACTGTTCTGAACACTACTACTGCTCTGATGAACACTTCCTGTGTTCTAATGAACGCTACCACTGTTCCGATGAACACTACCACTGTTCTAATGAACACTATCACTGTACTGATGAACACTACCAGTGTACTGATGAACAATACCACTGTTCTGAGGAGCTACCTCTGTTCTGATGAACACTACCACTGTTCAGATGAACACTACCACTGGTCTGATTAGCACTCCCACTGTAATGAAGAACACTACCAATGTTCTGATGAACACTACCTCTGTACTGATGAACACTACCACTGTTCTGAGGAGCTACCTCTGTTCTGATGAACACTACCACTGTTCAGATGAACACTACCTCTGTACTGATGAACACTACCACTGTTCTGAGGAGCTACCTCTGTTCTGATGAACACTACCTCTGTTCTGATGAACACTACCACTGTACTGATGAACACTACCACTGTACTGAAGAACACTACCACTGTACTGATGAACACTACCACTGTTCTGATGAACACTACCACTGTTCTGATGAACACTACCACTGTACTGATGAACACTACCACTGTACTGAACACTACCACTGTACTGATGAACACTACCACTGTACTGAACACTACCACTGTTCTGATGAACACTACCACTGTTCTGATGAACACTACCACTGTACTGATGAACACTACCACTGTACTGATGAACACTACCACTGTACTGATGAACACTACCACTGTACTGATGAACACTACCACTGTACTGATGAACACTACCACTGTTCTGATGAACACTACCACTGTTCTGATGAACACTACCACTGTACTGAACACTACCACTGTACTGATGAACACTACCACTGTACTGATGAACACTACCACTGATGAACACTACCACTGTACTGATGAACACTACCACTGTACTGATGAACACTACCACTGTACTGAACACTACCACTGTACTGATGAACACTACCACTGTACTGATGAACACTACCACTGTACTGATGAACACTACCACTGTACTGATGAACACTACCACTGTACTGATGAACACTACCACTGTACTGATGAACACTACCACTGTACTGATGAACACTACCACTGTACTGATGAACACTACCACTGTACTGATGAACACTACCACTGTTCTGATGAACACTACCACTGTACTGATGAACACTACCACTGTACTGATGAACACTACCACTGTACTGATGAACACTACCACTGTACTGATGAACACTACCACTGTACTGATGAACACTACCACTGTACTGATGAACACTACCACTGTACTGATGAACACTACCACTGTACTGATGAACACTACCACTGTACTGATGAACACTACCACTGTACTGATGAACACTACCACTGTACTGATGAACACTACCACTGTACTGATGAACACTACCACTGTACTGATGAACACTACCACTGTACTGATGAACACTACCACTGTACTGATGAACACTACCACTGTACTGATGAACACTACCACTGTACTGATGAACACTACCACTGTACTGATGAACACTACCACTGTACTGATGAACACTACCACTGTACTGATGAACACTACCACTGTACTGATGAACACTACCACTGTACTGATGAACACTACCACTGTACTGATGAACACTACCACTGTACTGATGAACACTACCACTGTACTGATGAACACTACCACTGTACTGATGAACACTACCACTGTACTGATGAACACTACCACTGTTCTGATGAACACTACCACTGTACTGATGAACACTACCACTGTTCTGATGAACACTACCACTGTTCTGATGAACACTACCACTGTACTGATGAACACTACCACTGTACTGAACACTACCACTGTTCTGATGAACACTACCACTGTTCTGATGAACACTACCACTGTTCTGATGAACACTACCACTGTACTGAACACTACCACTGTTCTGATGAACACTACCACTGTACTGATGAACACTACCACTGTACTGATGAACACTACCACTGTACTGATGAACACTACCACTGTACTGATGAACACTACCACTGTACTGATGAACACTACCACTGTACTGATGAACACTACCACTGTACTGATGAACACTACCACTGTTCTGATGAACACTACCACTGTACTGATGAACACTACCACTGTACTGATGAACACTACCACTGTACTGATGAACACTACCACTGTACTGATGAACACTACCACTGTACTGATGAACACTACCACTGTACTGAACACTACCACTGTTCTGATGAACACTACCACTGTACTGATGAACACTACCACTGTTCTGATGAACACTACCACTGTACTGATGAACACTACCACTGTACTGAACACTACCACTGTTCTGATGAACACTACCTCTGTTCTGATGAACACTACCACTGTACTGATGAACACTACCACTGTACTGATGAACACTACCACTGTACTGATAAACACTACCACTGTACTGATGAACACTACCACTGTACTGATGAACACTACCTCTGTTCTGATGAACACTACCACTGTTCTGATGAACACTACCACTGTACTGAACACTACCACTGTTCTGATGAACACTACCTCTGTTCTGATGAACACTACCACTGTTCTGATGAACACTACCACTGTACTGATGAACACTACCACTGTACTGATGAACACTACCACTGTACTGATGAACACTACCACTGTACTGATGAACACTACCACTGTACTGAGGAACACTACCACTGTTCTGATGAACACTACCACTGTACTGATGAACACTACCACTGTACTGATGAACACTACCACTGTACTGATGAACACTACCACTGTACTGATGAACACTACCACTGTACTGAACACTACCTCTGTTCTGATGAACACTACCACTGTTCTGATGAACACTACCACTGTACTGATGAACACTACCACTGTACTGAACACTACCACTGTACTGATGAACACTACCACTGTACTGATGAACACTACCACTGTACTGATGAACACTACCACTGTACTGAACACTACCACTGTTCTGATGAACACTACCACTGTTCTGATGAACACTACCACTGTACTGATGAACACTACCGCTGTTCTGATGAACACTACCACTGTACTGATGAACACTACCACTGTACTGATGAACATTACCACTGTACTGATGAACACTACCGCTGTTCTGATGAACACTACCACTGTTCTGAGGAGCTACCTCTGTTCTGATGAACACTACCACTGTACTGATGAACACTACCACTGTACTGATGAACACTACCACTGTACTGATGAACATTACCACTGTACTGATGAACACTACCACTGTACTGATGAACACTACCACTGTTCTGATGAACACTACCACTGTACTGATGAACACTACCACTGTTCTGAGGAGCTACCTCTGTTCTGATGAACACTACCACTGTACTGATGAACATTACCACTGTACTGATGAACACTACCACTGTACTGATGAACACTACCACTGTTCTGATGAACACTAACACTGTACTGATGAACACTACCACTGTTCTGAGGAGCTACCTCTGTTCTGATGAACACTACCACTGTACTGATGAACACTACCACTGTACTGAACACTACCACTGTTCTGATGAACACTACCACTGTACTGAACACTACCACTGTTCTGATGAACACTACCACTGTTCTGAGGAGCTACGTCTGTTCTGATGAACACTACTACTTTCCTGAACACTACCTCTGTTCTGATGAACACAACCTGTTTTGATGAACACTACCTCTGTTCTGATGAACAGTACCACTGTACTGATGAACACTACCACTGTACTGATGAACACTACCTCTGTTCTGATGAACACTACCACTGTACTGATGAACACTACCACTGTACTGATGAACACTACCACTGTACTGATGAACAGTACCTCTGTTCTGATGAACACTACCTCTGTTCTGATGAACACTACCACTGTTCTGATGAACAGTACCACTGTACTGATGAACACTACCACTGTACTGATGAACAGTACCACTGTACTGATGAACAGTACCACTGTACTGATGAACAGTACCTCTGTTCTGATGAACACTACCTCTGTTCTGATGAACACTACCACTGTACTGATGAACATTACCACTGTACTGATGAACACTACCACTGTACTGATGAACACTACCACTGTACTGATGAACACTACCACTGTACTGATGAACACTACCACTGTACTGATGAACATTACCACTGTACTGATGAACACTACCACTGTACTGATGAACACTACCACTGTACTGATGAACACTACCACTGTACTGATGAACACTACGTCTGTTCTGATGAACACTACCTATGTTCTGATGAGCACTACCACTGTTCTGATGAACACTACCACTGTTCTGATGAACACTACCACTGTTCTGAGGAGCTACTTCTGTTCTGATGAACACTACCACTGTACTGATGAACACTACCACTGTTCTGATGAACACTACCACTGTTCTGAGGAGCTACCTCTGTTCTGATGAACACTACCACTGTACTGATGAACACTACCACTGTACTGATGAACACTACCACTGCTCTGATAAACACTACCATTGTTCTGAGGAGCTACCACTGTTCTGATGAACACTACCACTGTTCTGAGGAGCTACCTCTGTTCTGATGAACACTACCACTGTACTGTTGAACACTACCTCTGTTCTGATGAACACTACCTCTGTTCTGATGAACACTACCTCTGTTCTGACGATCATTACCTCTGTTCTGATGAACACTACCACTGTACTGATGAACACTGCCTCTGTTCTGATGAATGCTACCACTGTACTGATGAACACTACCACCATACTGATGAACACTGCCATTGTACTGATGAACACTACCACTGTTCTGATTCAATTCAAATTCAAAGTTTATTCTCTATAAAGATTACAATGTTGAATTTACAGACTTTGGTTGTTGTGTGGTTTACATGTAGTTAAATAATGATTACAGAGTGTACCACTAGAACGCCTAGCATGGCTAGGCATTTCGGGCAGACTTAGTTTAATTCTTTATTTTAAAATATTACAAATTATGAGGTAAGTTGGTATTGTGGCTAAGTGACTAAATACTAGTTTGTGAGTTTAGCAATGTGAATGCTTTTGTTTTGGCACAGTACATAGTTTCAGTATTGGAGTATCATAGGATTCATTATTTTAAGATTGAGATTAATATTTCTGTTTATGGTCAAATGGGTGAGTGAGTGTAAGTGTGAACCACCAGGTGGTATTCGTGTAGTTAGTTGATGGGGTTTATCAGGGAGATAAGATGTTTTCTAATGGTAGTTTTGAAGGTGATGAATGTGTCTGCAGTTCTAGAGTTCTCAGGTAGGGTGTTCCAGATTTTAGGGCCTTTGACATACATTGAATTTTTGTAAAGGTTTAGTCGGACATGGGGAATGTCGTAGAGATGTTTGTGTCTGGTGTTATGCCTGTGGGTTCTGTCACAACTATCAAGAAAGCGTTTTAGGTCAAGGTTGATATTGGAGTTTAAGGTCCTGTAGATGTAGATTGCACAGTAGTAAATGTGGATGTACTGAACAGGGAGTAAGTTTAGATCTATGAAGAGTGGGGGGGGGGGTGTTGCCAGGGATGGGATTTAGTGATTATTCTTACTGCAGCTTTTTGTTGGGTTATTATTGGCTTTAGGTGTGTTGCTGCAGTTGATCCCCAAGCACAAATAGCATAGGTGAGGTATGGATAAATAAGTGAGTGGTATAGTGTGAGATGGGCACTTTGCGGCACGTAGTATCGTATCTTGCAGAGGATCCCAACTGTTTTGGATACTTTTTTGGTTATGTGTTGGATATGGGTGCTGAAATTCAGGTTGTTGTCAAGGTATAGGCCTAGGAATTTGCCCTCATTATGTCTGGTAATTAGAGTGTTGTCAATCTTAATGTTAATTTGTGCATCTCCTGCTCTGCTACCAAACATAATATACGTAGTAGGTTTTGTCACTGTTAAGCGTAAGTTTATTGGCTGTCATCCAAGTCGATATTTTGATCAGCTCTTCATTAACAATGGTGTTGAGGGTGGCAAGATTAGGGTGAGATATGACATAAGTCGTGTCGTCAGCAAAGAGAATGGGTTTCAGGTGTTGGGATACGTTTGGAAGATCATTGATGTAAATGAGGAAGAGCAGGGACCAAGGACACTTCCCTGCGGAACTCCACTATCAAGTGGCCGTGTTGTTGATGCTGTGTCTTTAATGGTAACATACTGATACCTATTAGTAAGGTAAGATTTGAAATAAGCAAGCGCATGGCCTCTTATACCGTAATGGTCAAGTTTGTGGAGTAGGATGTCGTGGTCTACTGTGTCAAAAGCTTTTCTTAGGTCAATAAAAATTCCTAGTGGATATTCCTTATTTTCCAATGCTGTGTAAAGCAGATCTAGCATTTTTATGATTGCATCATTAGTGCTTTTATTTTTCCTAAATCCAAATTGGCAGGGGTTGAGTATGTTTTGTGCTGTTATAAATGAATATAGTCTCCTGTGCACGAGTTTCTCAAAGATTTTGGATAGCAATGGTAAGTTTGATATTGGCCTATAGTTGTTTAAGTCTGTAGGGTCACCACCTTTATGTATTGGTGTAACCCTTGCCATCTTGAGTAGTTTCGGGAAGGTGCTAGTTTCTAGTGACTTATTAAAAAGTAATGAAATAGCATGCGAAAGGATATGGGGCGCTCGCTTGTATAGTAATGGTGGGACATTAGACAGATTCCCTGAGTTGTTTTTAAGTGACTTTATAATCTCGGTGACTTCCGAGGGCTTAGTTGGTGCAAGATAGAAGGAATTTGGGAAATTTCCATCTAGGTAGTCCCCGGCATGGGCATTAGTATGTGGGATTTTATTGGCGAGATTAGATCCTATGGTTGAGAAGAAGTCGTTTATCTTGTTAGCTGTGTCAGTGGGATGTAGTGGTGTTTCATTAGGTTTAGTTAGGACAATATTCTTGTTTTTTTTCAGTTTGTGGGTCCCTAGAATCTGAGAGAGTGTTTTCCAGGTCTTTTTTTATATCTCCTCTAGTGTCTGTGAATCTACTGGAGTAGTATAGTTGTTTGGCTTTCTTTATTATTTTGGTGAGAACTGATGAATAGTTATAAGAATATCTTTGTGTATTAAGCCCTGTCTATATTGCTTTTCATATTGGTGTTTCTTGTCAATGGATTTCAGAATGGAGCTGGTTAGCCATGGGCAACCAAGCCGTTTGTTTGTGATCTGTTTCGTTTTTATAGGACAATGTTTGTTGTATAGTCTAAGTAATTTGTTAAGAAAAATGTCTGTCCAGTCATCAATACCATTGGCTTTGGAGAATTCTGTAGGCCAGTCAACAATCTCTAGGTCAGTTGTGAACTTCCTTATTGAGGCCTCGTCATGGAGTCTAAATGAGACTTTGTTGTATTCAAGTGGTGGTTTATTAATGTTTGTCAGGAGGAAGGTAGGGTAGTGGTCTGTAGTGCTATCTGTGATTATCCCTGATTTAAGGGGGGCTAGTATATTGGTCCATAAGTGGTCTATTATGGTTGCACTTGTCTCAGTGAGCCTGGTTGGTTTAGTTATTGTTGGTATGAGAAGTGTGTTGTTCATATTGTTGATGAAATCAGTTACAGGCTGATCATCTAGTAAGCCAAGGTTGATGTTGAAGTCTCCAGCTAAGAGAAGGTGGTGCTTATTCATTTGTCTGTTTGTTATTAGTGACTTTAATTTCTCACTGAAATTTGGGATGTTTGTGTGAGGTATCCGGTAAATGGCACCGATTGTTATAGGTGTCTTATGGTTTTTTACAGTAAACACTAACACTGTTCTGAGGAGCTACCTCTGTTCTGATGAACACTTCCACTGTACTGATGAACACTACCTCTGTTCTGATGAACACTACCCTGTTCAGATGAACACTACCACTGTTCTCATGAACACTACCACTGCTCAGATGAACACTACCACTGTTCTGATGAACACTACCACTGGTCTGATGAACACTACCACTGTTCTGATGAACATTTCCACTGTTTTCAGGAATACTATCACTGTTTTGAACACCAATGTTCTGATGAACTCTACCACTGTTCTGATGAACTCTACTGCTCTTCTGATGAACACTACCACTGTTCTGATGAACACTACCAGTGCATGACACTACCACTGTTTTAATGAACACTACCACTGTTCTGATGAACACTACCACTGTTCTAATGAACACTACCACTGTTCTGATGAATTCTACTGCTCTTCTGATGAACACTGCCACTGTTCTGATGAACACTACCAAAGTTCTGATGAACACTAATACTGTTCAGATGAACACTACCACTGTTCTAACAAACACTACCACTGTTCTGTCGAACATTACCACTGTTCAGATGAACTCTACTGCTCTTCTGATGAACACTGCCACTGTTCTGATGAGCACTACCACAAATCTGAAAACTACCACTGTTCTGTTGAACACTACTGCTATTCTGATGATGCTTCCAATGTCTTGATGAACACTACCAAAGTTCTGATGAACACTACCACTGTTCAGATGAACACTTTCACTGTTCTAATGAACACTACCACAGTTGAGATGAACACTACCACTGTTCTGATGAACACTACCACTGTTCTGATGAACACTACCACTGTTCAGATGAATGCTACCACTGTTCTGATGAACACTACCACTGTTCTCATGACACTACCACTGTTCTGATGAACACTACCGCTGTTCTGATGAACTCCACCTCTGTTCTAACGAACACTACTGCTCTTCTGATGAACACTACCACTGTTCTGATGAACACTACCACTGTTCTGATGAACACTACCACTGTTCAGGTGAACACTACCACTGTTCAGGTGAACACTGCCATTGTTCCAATGAACACTGCCTCTGTTCTGATGAACACTACATTGCCACTGCTCTGCTGAACACTGCCACTGTTCTGATGACACTTCCACTGTTCTGATTATCAGTACCACTGTTCTATAAACATTACTGCTATCTGATGAACACTACATTACCACTGTTCTGATGAACACCACCACTTGTTCTGATGAACAGCACCACTGTTCTGATGAACATTACTATCTGATGAACACTACCACTGTTGTGAAGTAAAAGGACACAAATGCAACTTATGTGACATTTTATTGAGGTAATGTTTTGCTCTCCAGGAACTTTATCAAGCTGTTACAAACAATACATGGACATAGAGGGTATATATAGGCTTAGAGTGAGGTGTAATACTAGTGGTAGTAGTAATAGTAAAATTAGTAGTAGTAGTAGTAATACAATATGGTAGAACAATCAACTTGCCACCAATGTATGTAAGTGTATTTATGTAAGTGCGTTTGTACGTGTATGTTTGGGGGTCTGAAATGGACTAACCTACTTCACAATATTCCTTATGGGAGCAAATTCGGTCAGTACTGGCACCTGAACATACTTCTGGAATGAAAAAACATCGTTAACTGGGGGTCCACTGTATTGGTGGTAGGATTTGAGAAGGTCTGTTTCAGTGTTCCTCCTCTGTAATGTGCTTGTATAGTATTAGCAGCAGAGACTATGTGATGGCAGGGTTTACTATTTTCAGGAGGATTCTCACTAAGACCTCAGAGATGATGAAGCTGCCTTTGTTTTGTTTAGTTGTGTCAGAAACAGCGATTAATGCTGATTCAAGGCACTTGCGTCTCCGGAAATTAGATTCTTTGATCGCTAATTGGACATACCTGAATTTCATAAGATGATTGGTGGAATTTCGATGTTGTACGCAGGCGTTGTTCAAGTTATCATTCCTTCATGCATTGATCTGTTCATTGAGGTGTGTTTCGAGTTCCTTGCTGTTTCATCTACTTAAATCCTGTCACAGCCTCCATAGGGCATAGTGTAAACCCCTGCATTGACTGCTTCATGGTGCTTGGATTTTGTCCTGCTTAGATCCTTTATTGAAGTGCTGGATGCAATTGCAACTATAGTGTTAGCTTGTGCTAGTGCTTTAGAAACATTCAGTGCAACCTGGCTGTTGGGAAGAATTATAACTTTGTTAGGAGTGGTGTTGGTGCATGGAAAATTAATGATCTGAAGAGCTCTTTTCTTGCAGTCTTTGATAAAAAAGGAAGGAAAATGTAAATCAGTGAAGGTTTGGTGAATGTATGTACATTCCTCGTCAAGAAACTCAGGACTACAAATTTTGTATGCTCTTAGGAAAAATCCAATGATGATATCTCTTTTGGTCTTAGTATCTTGGCTGGAATGTAAGTGTGAGATCGTTTTTATTTGTAGGTTTCCGATAAACTTGAAGTCTTAGATTGTTATATACAGTGGAACCTCGGCTTATGAATTTAATCCGTTACGTGACCTTGTTCGTATCCTGATTTGTTCGTGTGCTGAGTCAATTTTCCTCATTTAACCCTTTGACTGTTGCAACCCCCAATCCTGAGGTGTCTCCTGGTGTCACAAAATTTAAAAAAAAAAAATTATTTTTTTCTTATGAAATGATAGAGAATCTTTTCCCGATTGTAATGACACCAAAACAAAAAAAAATGATGGAAAACTAATGGAATTACGCTCTCGCGAAGTTAGTGACCTCGGCGATAATTACAAATTGGCGATTTCACCCACTTTGATCCCTGTTTTCGGCTATTTCCATTGTTCTAGTCGATCAAACTCATAGCTATTTCTTTAGAACTCCATTTTTTTCTATCGCTTGAGTACAAGAAACTGCCCATTTACTGATTTCAACTACCCAATAACGTGGTCAGAAATTTGCAATTTGGCCAGTTTCACGAAAATAAAAAAATATGACAATTTCAAAATAAGGTCCAAAATGAACAATGCAGACATTCCTGGCTCTAAAATAACATTTTCTTTGTTCATCAGTCATGTCTCCAGGCCCCTCTGATATTACTCTTGCTTTCTATTTTGAATTTTTATTCAAACAAAAAATAGAAATTTTACTGTTATGCAGACTACTGCAATATTGTAATAATTGTACAAATAATGTCAACCCATTCATGACTGCATATCAGAATGGCTAGTTAGACATTTATTGGACAATGGCAACATTTGTTTACTTTTGAACATCGGCAAAAATCAAACATTTCCCGTACTCTGAGCTCCATTTCCAGGTTCTTTTTATAGTAAAATCAATCAAAATCACCTCTATTTCTATAATATGTTTTCCATTCTATCAAATGAGACCAAGAAAATGAGAATACAACCATAAATACTATACGAAAATAGACCACAAGTTTGGCATTTTAATTAAAAAAACAGTCAGTTTTTTTTTCTCGTTATGCACTGCGTGCTCCAGGATTTTCTTTATATAGTGCACACTGACCACACAGACCCATTCTCTCACATGTGGGCCTACCAGCTTTCTCCTGCTTGATTTGAAGCCGCTAGAATTTATGAGTATACGTATATACGTCAAACAAGGTATCTCGTAAGATGTATATATACGGCCGAAACAGTCAAAGGGTTAAAGTAATTGAAATGCAATTAATCCGTTTCAGCCTCTCAGGAGGCATGACAAAATAATGCTAATATCAAATCTACGGCTTAGTTATTTATCACAATTCATCTAATATAACATAAACAATATTAATAACACAGAAACATGATATATACTCTAGAATGAAAAAGCTATAATATGGTAAGTGATGGCGACACCGGCAGCAGCAAAATGCACCTGCAATTTACTCTCCCACTCTAGTGTCTTCGCAGTCCATAACCCCACAACTAGCTTGTGTTTAGCTATGATTATTGGTGAGGTTGTCACATATGTAACCACAGGTGTGGTCAAGACAGATGTATATATAGGTGAAGACATGATCACTTTGGCCACAGTGGTGGTGGTGGTGGTGGTGGCAGCATCCACAGTGGTGGTGGTGGCAGCATCCACAGCGGTGGTGGTGGCGGCATCCACAGTGGTGGTGTTGGCGGCATCCACAGTGGTGGTGGTGGCAGCATCCACAGTGATGGTGGCAGCGACGGCCACAGTGGTGGTGGTGGTGGCGGCGGCCAGCTTTCCCACTCTATGCTGCTGCCTTCTTCGTTTCTCTAGCTTTTTTCACAGTTTCTAATCACTTCTTGCTGATTGTATGCAAATACTGTCTCTTTGGGTGAGGCATTGTGTAAGAAATTTGTACAAAATTATGCATCCCAAGGGTCTGCTGTGGTCACTCAGAGTGGCATACCTCTTCCTTTTGACTCTTGGTTGGTACTGAGATAGCCATGGTCATAGCAGCTGTACCTACAACCACCCAGAGGGTTAACAATTTCTATTTTGAAGCATTTGACACAGAAATATAAAAAAAAAATACAAAAAATGTCAAAAAATGACAACATATTATTATTTTTAATACTATTGTATTATTATTATTATTACTATTGTATTATTATTATTATTATTATTATTATTATTATTATTATTATTATTATTATTATTAATTTAGGGAACTGGAGCACAGATCCAATTCTATAGATCAAGAGCCCATCACCACGTACATACTAATAATAATAATAATTATTATAACAATAATAGTAATACAATGTAATAGTAGTAATAATTATAATAATAATAACAGTAAGGAGAAACTTCAAAAGGCTGCCAGTAGTTGGCACCACCATTGGAAAAAAAAAATGGTAACCAATACTAGTACACTTTTCACCTGTCTAGACTAAAGTAGTCTATTAGTATTAGGTTAAGTCTGCCTGAAATGGCTCAGCATGATAGTGGCTTTCTTTGCTCCAATCATATTATGATATGTAAACACACATTGTAACCTTTTCAAAGAAATAAATATTTTATTTATTTATTTTTTAAGGAACCTCCCTTGAGGGAGAAGTTCGCATCCTGAAATTTCCTTCGTATCCAGAAGCAAAAAGTCGACCAAACGACAGTTCGTTTGGTTTGTTTGCAATCATGTCATTACGATTTCGTGAGTCATGTTGACGGCTTTGAGGGGACTTAAGCAAGAGTTCGTCACGGCCACGCTAGCTGGAGATTCGTTTGTAGAAACTTGCATTTGTGGTCACAGTGGCGCCTATGCTTACCTTCCTATGGTGTAGAAATATACCTAGTTGGAGGAATTTTATGTGGCTAGCTGGCCCAGTGGCTAACGCAACAGTCTGGAGTTTTGAGACTCTCTGATTGTGGGTTCTATCCCCATCTGTGGTATGGTTTGTTTGTAATCGTGTCATTATGATTTCATGAGTCAGGACAGTTCATATCCTGAAAAATTCGCATGGTGGGGCGTTCGTAAGCTGAGGTTCCACTGTACTTTGTGAATGAGGACATCTAGAAAAGGTAGCTTGTTATTGGACTCTTCTAGTGTAAACTGGATCGCCGGTTCAGCTGCATTGAGCCTTGCCTGAAGATTCCGTACATCAAACGTTTGGGAGCTATTATGAGGATGTTATCCACGTAATGTAACCAAGTGATGCTTGAGGGGATAATGTTGGAGAAGTGTTCAGCCTCTAGGTGTTTCATGTACAAGTTGGCTACAACGGCGCTGATGGGGGGGCCCCATTCCCATGCCATAGGTTTGTTTGTAGAGCCTGTTATTGAAAGAAAAACAGTTGAAATTAACGCAGAGTTCAGTCAGATCAACAAAATCTCCAGGAGGTAGAGGAAGATTAAGGTCCTGATTGACTTTACGTTGTAGAACATCGGTGACTTGTCTGGTAGGTACTTTAGTGAAGAGGGAAGTCACGTCCAAACTGCTTAGTTTCTTGTTTCAGATGGAGAGGTTTTGGATGCTGTTGAGAAGGTCGCCTAAATGCTTAAGATCAGCGGGGCTGATGGTCCCCAGAAGGCAGGAAAGGTGTTTGGCAAGAACACCGGCTAGTTTGTGTGGTGCACTGCCTATACCTGATGTGATTGGTCTAAGAGGAATATTACATTTGAGTCTTGGGTATATCATACATGAGTGCTGGTTTAGGGTTGCTGGGTATCAGGTTTAGAAGTTTCTTCCCTTCACTAGTGCATTTCAATATTTGTCTGGTTTTATATAGGAAATCTTTGATGAGTGTCTCCCATTGTTGTGTGTTGATGGATTTGTATGTGGAATGGTCATTCAAAAGATTTATCCTTTTGGTGTTGTATTCACTGGTGTTGAGTATGACGACTCCACCTCTTTTGTTGGCGGTGGTGATGATAATATTTGGGTCATTAGCAAGGTCCTTCAGAGCATTGATATAACGCCTGGGCATATTAGTAGAAGAAGACTCGCATAAAGCTGCGGTGAGAATGCCCTGTATATGACCCTTCTGGAAGTTACTGTCACTGTGTCTGTAGTTTCTGGTGACTTAGTTCAGTTGATGGTTTGGTTTGCACAGGTTAGTGGTAAATTTGAGACCCAGACTGAGCGCTTGTTTCTCATAATCAGTTAAGGTGTGTGACGATAGGTTGTTTATCAAGGATTCTCTTCCTATTTCCTTCCATTGACTGTTATTGCAGAGGTACTGAAGATTGCAATTAAGTTTAATCTTCTGTTGGAGGTTGGCTGTCACTAACGCATCCAGCACTTCATTAGAGGATCTAACCAGGACAAAATCCAAGCACCATGAACCAATCAATGCAGGGGTTTACACTGTACCCTGTGGAGGCTGTAACAGGATTTATGTAAGTGAAACAGCAAGGGACCTTGAAACACGCCTCGGTGAACACATTAATGCATGTAGGAACTATAACTTGAACAACACCTGCGTACAACAAAATTCCTCCAATCATCTCATGAAATTCAGGGACGCCCAATTAGTGATCAAAGAACCTAATTTCTTCAGATGCAAGTGCCTTGAATCAGCATTAATTGCTGTTTCTAACACAAACAAAACAAAGGCAGCTTCATCATCTCTGAGGTCTTAGTGAGAATCCTCCTTAAAATAGTAAACCCTGCCATCACGTAGTTTCTGCTGCTAATACTATACAAGCACATTACAGAGGAGGAACACTGAAACAGACCTTCTCAAATCCTACCACCAATATTTGTCTAACCTATTTTTATGCTTCTCAAGTAATAGATTTTATAACCTTTTACTCATGTGCAAGTTGATTGTTCTACCATATTGTATTACTACTACTCCTACTAATTTTACTATTACTACTACCACTAGTATTACACCTCACTCTAAGCCTATATATACCCTCTATGTCCATGTATTGTTTGTAACAGCTTGATAAAGTTCTTGAAGAGCAAAACATTGCCTCAATAAAATGTCACATTAGTTGCATTTGTGTCCTTTTACTTAACATATTGTTGGTCATTCTACCAATATTAATACACTGTTGTGAACACCTCTGTCCTGATGAACACTACCACTCTTCTGAACACTACTGCTGCTCTGATGAAGTCTACCACTATCCTGGTGAACATTACTATTCTGATGAGCACTACCACTGTTCTGATGATCGCTTCCACTGTTCTGATGAACACTACCACTACTCTGTATATTATACTAACTTAATATTTACTCTACTATTTCAGCACCTTCAGTTCTAGTGGTGTGACTGAGGATGAAGATGAGACAGTGAACATCTTCTCGGTGGCTTCAGGACACTTGTACGAGAGATTCCTGCGCATCATGATGGTCTCTGTTCTTCGCCATACCAACACTCCTGTCAAATTTTGGTTCTTAAAGAATTTCCTCTCTCCAAGTTTTAAGGTAACCATTAAGCACTTGGGAGAAAAATGATGTGAATGATTATATTATAGATAGACTTTACTTCCTTGCTCATATATACAAGATTTTACCAGGTCCCAAAAACCTTTTGTCTCCACTCCTGTCTAGCACCAGTTAGCCAGACTTGAGTCCTGGAGGTGATAAGTACAGTGCCTGCACTCTAAGGGAGGGGTTTAGTATATTTGCTGTTTAGAGGGACGTCTAATCTGTCATATCTGTGTGCCTCTGGCAAGAGTGATAGTGTGAATGATGGTGAAAGTGTTTCTTTTTTGGATCACCCTACCTCAATGGGAGACAGCCAGCATGTTAAAAATAAATGTATGTGTGTGTGTGTGTGCGTGTGTGTGTGTGTGTGTGTGTGTGTGTGTGTGTGTGCGTGTGTGTGTGTGTGTGTGCGTGTGTGTGTGTGTGTGTACGTACGTACGTACTCGCCTAGTTGTACTCGCCTAGTCAAGGATGCAGGGGTCGAGCCCAAGCTCCTGGCCCCGCCTCTTCACTGGTCGCTACTAGGTCACTCTCCCTGAACCGTGAGCTTTATCATACCTCTGCTTAAAGCTATGTATGGATCCTACCTCCACTACATCGCTTCCCAAACTACTCCACTTCCTGACTACTCTGTGGCTGAAGAAATACTTCCTAACATCCCTGTGATTCATCTGTGTCTTCAACTTCCAACTGTGTCCCCTTGTTGCTGTGTCCCATCTCTGGAACATCCTGTCTTTGTCCACCTTGTCAATTCCTCTTAGTATTTTGTATGTCATTATCATGTCCCCCCTATCTCTCCTGTCCTCCAGTGTCGTCAGGTTGATTTCCCTTAACCTCTCCTCATAGGACATACCTCTTATCTCTGGAACTAGTCTTGTTGCAAACCTTTGCACTTTCTCTAGTTTCTTTATGTGCTTGGCTAGGTGTGGGTTCCAAACTGGTGCCGCATACTCCAATATGGGCCTAACATACACGGTGTACAGGGTCCTGAACAATTCCTTATTAAGATGTCGGAATGCTGTTCTGAGGTTTGCTAGGCGCCCATATGCTGTAGCAGTTATTTGGTTGATGTGTGCTTCAGGAGATGTGCCTGGTGTTATACTCACCCCAAGATCTTTTTCCTTGAGCGAGGTTTGTAGTCTCTGGCCCCCTTGACTGTACTCCGTCTGCGGTCTTCTTTGCCCTTCCCCAATCTTCATGAATTTGCACTTGGTGTGGTTGAACTCCAGGAGTCAATTGCTGGACCAGGTCTGCAGCCTGTTCAGATCGCTTTGTAGTTTTGCCTGGTCTTCGATCGAATGAATTCTTCTCATCAACTTCACGTCATCTGCAAACAGGGACACTTCGGAGTCTATTCTTTCCATCATGTTGTTCACAAATACCAGAAACAGCACTGGTCCTTGGACTGACTCCTGTGGGACCCCGCTGGTCACAGGTGCCCACTCTGACACCTCGCCACGTGCCATGACTCGCTGCTGTCTTCCTGACAAGTATTCCCTGATCCATTGTAGTGCCTTCCCTGTTATCCCTGCTTGGTCCTCCAGTTTTTGCACTAATCTCTTGTGTGGAACTGTGTCAAACGCCTTCTTGCAGTCCAAGAAAATGCAATCCACCCACCTCTCTCTCTCTTGTCTTACTGCTGTCACCATGTCATAGAACTCCAGCGGGTTTGTGACACAGGATTTTCCGTCCCTGAAACCATGTTGGCTGCTGTCGATGAGATCATTCCTTTCTAGGTGTTCCACCACTCTTCTTCTGATAATCTTCTCCATGACTGGTCTGTAGTTTAGTGCTTCATGTCTGTCTCCTTTTTTAAAAAATTGGGACTACATTTGCTGTCTTCCATGCCTCAGGCAATCTCCTTGTTTCGATAGATGTATTGAATATTGTTGTTAGGGGATACACATAGCGCCTCTGCTCCCTCTCTCAGGACCCATGGAGAGATGTTATCTGGCCCCATTGCCTTTGAGGTATCTAGCTCACTCAGAAGTCTCCTCTGTTGTCTGTACTGTGCCCAGCACTTGGTGGTGTGCCCCACCTCTCCGTCTTTCTGGAGCCCCTTCTGCCTTCTCTGTGAACACTTCTTTAAATATTTTGTTGAGTTCCTCACATACTTCACGGTCATTTCTTCTTGTGTGTGTGTGTGTGAGACAGAGAGAGAGAGAGAGGGTGAGATTGAGAGAAAGAGAAAGGGTGAGTGAGTTAGTTAGTTTTCCTTTAGAGTTAAAAAATGGTGTTCTTATAAATATCCAAGTTTTGAACATCCACAATTATGAACAGGTTTCATTAACCCTTTCACTGTCAGTCAGATTGATCAATGATATTGGTGTCATTGTCACTTACATAGATATACAGGAGGGTCCCGCTGTACACCACTCTGCTTTATGGCATTTTGCTAATGCATCAGTTTTCATTTATACTCATTCATATATTCAGACTTCCTACAATAAATATATTCACCACTCAGTATAATCTAAGGATGAAAATATTTTAAGGTAAGTAATGTGAGTACTCTATATACAGTAGGTTAGGCTCCAGGCTACCGCTGGAAAGTGAACATCGCCGCAAATCAGAACGCCATTTTTTCACTTATAAATGCATATAAATGCCAGATAACAAATTTACACTAACATATATTAAGTTAGCAATAGAACTAGGCATTAAAAAGCAGTAATAAGTACAGTTTATACACAGTACACTCATTACTTCAAAATGTTTGTAGTCTTAATATAGGGTGAGAGGTGCGTTGTATTTATTGTAAGAAGTCAGGTGTGGTAGGTATTGTAGCCCTCCTGGCCAACCCACCCCACATGTAATATACTATGACATTTAAAGCTCCCTAGACCAATAAAATACATATACATTACACTCATTACTTACCTTAAAATATTGGTAGTCTTAATGGTCTTACTGTAGGGTGAGAGGTGAATAGCATTTATTAGTAGAAAGTCTGGTGTGGAAGGTGTGGTAGCCCACCAGGCCACCCCACTTCCTACAACATTTAAAGTGCCCCAGAGAAATAAAATACATATACGGTACATTCTTTACTTACCTTAAAATATTTGTAGTCTTAATGTAGGGTGAGGGGTGAGTAAACGAGATAAAAACGAATACAGTGGACCCCCAGTTCGCGCTATTAATCCGTTCCTGAGAGCTCATCGTAAACCAAAATTATCGGAAAGCGAATCAATTTTCCCCATAAGAAGTAATGGAAATCAAATTAATCAAATTTTCATACTTTTGTATGAAAAAAAGTATGAAAAAAAAAAAACTTTTACCACATGAAATATTAAGTTTAATGAAATAGAATAATTACAATAACAACAATAGAATAATTGACACTTACCTTTAATGAAGATCTGGTGATGATTGATGGGATGGGAGGAGGGGAGAGTGTTGAACCTATTCTTTAGAAGGGGAATCCCCCTCCATTAGAACTTGAGGTATCTTTTCCTCCTGAGTAATGTTGGTCCTGCTTGGCAATTTCTTCCAAAACAGGCCTGTTTCGTCACAATTAAACGCTTGTTCAGGTTTCAATCCTTCAGCCTCTATGTACTCCTTGAATTCATGCACATATTTTTCAGCCACTTTGTGGTCTGAACTGGCAACCTCACCATGCCTAATCACACTATGTATGCCACTACGATTCTTAAATCTTTCAAACCAACCT
This sequence comes from Cherax quadricarinatus, assembly GCF_038502225.1. Classification (NCBI taxonomy): domain Eukaryota; kingdom Metazoa; phylum Arthropoda; class Malacostraca; order Decapoda; family Parastacidae; genus Cherax; species Cherax quadricarinatus. Next base: position 2,313,841 of record NC_091370.1, on the reverse strand, counting down.
TTGCTGGCCTTAAATTCACTCACGTCACCACTAGTTGCAGGCAATTTCTTTACCAAATCGTCATGCAACTGCCTAACCTTTTCACAAATGATCGCTTGAGAGATGCTATCTCCTGCTATCTGTTTTTCATTTATCCACACCAATAACAGTCTCTCAACATTTTCTAACACTTGCTGTCGCTGTTTCGTAATCACAGTTGCACCTTTTGCAAGAACAGCTTCCTTGATTGCCGTTTTCCTGCTCACTATAGTAGAGATGGTTGATTGAGGTTTACTATACAACCTGACCAGCTCCGACACACGCACTCCACTTTCGTACTTTGCAATTATCTCTTTCTTCATTTCAATAGTCATTAGCACCCTTGGTCTCGAAGGGTTGGCACTAGAAGCTTTCTTGGGGCCCATGGTGACTTATTTTGCAAAAACAAGCACCAAAAACAGTGATAATATGGATAATATGGAATGTACCGAATGTATCCTTAGATGCGCGCACACTGGCTGGCTTGTAAACACTGGTACACACGGGGCAGTTCAGGCCACACGTGGACACTTCTCGTACGAATCGTATCGCATACTGGGTTTTGTAACGGGAACCGAGGCAAATTTTTGGCTATATAATGCATCAGCTACCGGATTTATCGGATACCGATAGCATCACGAACCGAGGGTCCACTGTAAATGAAAGAGAACGCGTCTAGTTTTGGTTGATACATGTTCATTCCCACGTCTGTGAATCTTGTACCATGGTACAAACACACTGTGTACAAGTTGTGTCCATGGTGGTAAAGTAGAATAAATAAAGAGCAACAGCCCCATTCTCATGTAACACCATTTTTAGAAGGAATGGTGCTCATTTTTAGAAGGAATGGTGCTCTGAGTGAAGGCATACAAAAAGAATAATTTTCTACAGTTACCCCAGTAACACTATTGTGTACACATTTTCTTTGGTGTTATCTATGGAAAACGTTATTCTTTCTGACTCTCCGACAAGACGATGTTAATTTATTCTACTGTGGGTGTATTTATCATGTTTATTTGTTATGTGGCATGTTTACTATATATTTTGAAAAAAAAAAGCATGCCAGGTACACACAGGTTTTGAGCTGTTCATGTCCCGAGGTACCACTGTATATATAAAACACTTTAAAACACTTGAAATTTTGGAAAGTTTCCAGACATAATGGAGAGTCGTGCTCACAGAGAATGTAAACAAACCTGGTGACCCACGGTGACCGTATCATAAAGTCAGGTGAAGGGGGAGCCGCATAGAGAATTTTAGTCATAATTTGAAATGTCCATATTAGTGGAATGCCATAAGGCCAAACTTTGTAAAGCGGGGCTGTACTTTATGCATTTTTCAGGCCTTTTGTATGCATTTGAAAGTATAAAAACAAAAAGAAATAAAAAAGCTTTGTTTCACTTTGCAGCAATTTTTGCTTTACAGCAGCAGCCTGGAAGCTAACCTTTTGTATAAGCGGGGCCCTCCTGTACACGTAATTCATAGCATCCTCAAATTTGTTGAGAGTGCCAAATTCTGGCCTAAATATGAGGAATGTGTCTTTGCAGTGTATGTGAGCAGTATAAAAAACAATCCTGCCCCATGCAGTGCATAATGGAAACAGCTGACCTCTGACCTTGTGTTTGGTTTAAAATAGCAACTTTGGAGCACGTTTCTAGGGTAGCTTTCATGTTTTTATTGGCTGTTTTTACTTGGCATTGAATAGACCAGAAGACATTATATTGAAATGGCGAAAATTTTTGTGGGTTTCAGACTGGAAGTGTCCTGAAATAAACTTCAAATTGGCAGAAATTGTCTATATTGGGAGATTTTCCTGGGGCTGGTAGGGCCCCTTCCCCAGTCTACTTTCAGTGTTTTTTACTAGGTTTGCTTCAATTAATAGAACAGCCTAACCCATAATTGAACATTCTTGGTAATGATTTATTAGTTGATAAATTGGGAAAAATGTTGATTTTTTTGTGTGTGTGATGTTGGAATCAAAATGGAGAGGATTAAGGACATGATTAATGAACAAATGGAAGGTTGCTTTAATGGCCAGAATTTATGTAGTGTTTGTTTTAGACTGTTTTTATTTACAAGAAAATTATTGAAATAATGAAAATGCCTCCAGTTATTACTGTCTTATTTCTGTTGTTGGGAAGGGGGGGGAGGGGTGAAGTGGACCAAGGATCAAATCAAATCAAATCAAATCAAATCAAGTTTATTCTCTATAAGGATTACAATGCTGAGTTTACAGAATTTGGATATTGTGTGGTTTACATGTTTTAAAATACTAATTACAGAGGGGGCCACTATAACACCTAGCATGGCTAGGCATTTCGGGCAGACTTAGATTAATTCTTAACTTTAAAATATTACAAATTATGAGGTAAGTTGGTATTATGGCTAAGTGACTAAATACTAGTTTGTGAGTTTAGCAATGTGAATGCTTTTGTTTTTGCACAATACATAGTTTCAGTATTGGAGTATCACAGGCCAACTTATGACTAGTTAGGATTCATTATTTTAAGATTAAGATAGATATTTTTGTGTTTATGGTCAAATGGGTGAGTGAGTGTAAGTGTGAACCACCAGGTGATATTCATGTAATTAGTTGATGGGGTGTATCAGGGAGATAAGATGTTTTCTAATGATAGTTTTGAAGGTGAAGAATGTGTCTGCAGTTCTAGAGTTTTCAGGGAGGGTGTTCCAGATTTTATGGCCTTTGACATACATTGAATTTTTGTAAAGGTTTAGTCGGACACGGGGAATGTCATAGAGATGTTCGTGTCTGGTGTTATGCCTGTAGGTTCTGTCACAACTATCAAGAAAGTGTTTTAGGTCAAGGTTAATATTGGAATTTAAGCTCCTGTAAGAACATAAGAACGAACATAAGAACGAAGGAACACTGCAGAAGGCCTACTGGCCCATGCGAGGCAGGTCCAAGTCCCTACAGGCTTAAGCCAATGCACCCAACCTAGTCAGGTCAGGTCACATTGACTTAAGGGAGGAACACGGCAACCGACCTGTTAGCACAAGCTATCAGGTCTAACTCACACCCACCCACATCTACTCATGTATTTATCCAACCTATTTTTAAAGCTACACAACGTTCTGGCCTCTATAACGGTACTTGGGAGTTTGTTCCACTCATCCACAACTCTATTACCAAACCAGTACTTTCCTATATCCCTCCTGAATCTGAATTTTTCCAACTTAAAACCATTGCTGCGAGTCCTGTCTAGGCTAGATATTTTCAGCACACTATTTACATCCCCTTTATTTATTCCTGTCTTCCACTTATAAACCTCAATCATATCCCCCCTAATTCTACGTCTTTCTAGAGAGTGCAGTTTCAGGGCCCTTAGTCTATCCTCATAGGGAAGGTTTCTGATACATGGGATCATCTTTGTCATCCTCCTTTGTACATTTTCCAGAGAATTTATATCCATTCTGTAATACGGTGACCAAAACTGTGCAGCATAATCTAAATGAGGCCTAACCAAGGATGTATAGAGTTGAAGAACAACCTGAGGACTCCTATTATTTATGCTTCCTGTAGATGTAGATTGCACAGTAGTAAGTGTGGATGTACTGAACAGGGAGTAAGTTTAGATCTATGAAGAGTGGGAGGGTGTGTTACCAGGGATGGGATTTAGTGATTATTCTTACTGCGGCTTTTTGTTGGGTTATTATTGGCTTTAGGTGTGTTGCTGCAGTTGATCCCCAAGCACAAATAGCATAGGTGAGGTATGAATAAATAAGTGAGTGGTATAGTGTGAGAAGGGCATTTTGCAGCATGTAGTATCGTATCATGGAGATGATCCCAACCGTTTTGGGTACTTTTTTGGTTATGTGTTTTATATGGGTGCTGAAATTCAGGTTGTTGTCGAGGTATAGGCCTAGGAATTTGCCCTCATTATGTCTGGCAATTAGAGTGTTGTTGATCTTAATGTTAATTTGCACAACTCCTGCTCTGCTACCAAACATAATGTACAGTGGTCCCTCGCTTTTTGTAGTTCTCGGCAATCGTAAATTTCGCCAATCATAAGGGTATTTTTGTATAAACATGGACTCGCTTTTCATAGGTTGACTCGCAAATAGTAGTTCATCCAGGACGCTTACGCACGGTGTGAGCAGGGAAGGCCTCCCTACCCAGCCAGTCTAGCATTGTTTACCAATGAGTGAAGGTCCCCTCAAGTGCTCCTACGAAATATTTCATAATATTCCACTCATTTTAGTGCTTGCAAGTACTAAATAAGCTACCATGGCTCCAAAGAAAGCTCCTAGTGCCAAGCCTGTGGTAAAGAAGGTGAGAAATATGTACAGTGACAAAGTCTTGTACCATTTTAGGGAAGTGTTAAAGAGACGCCAGAAACAGAGCTCTCTCCACAGTTACTTTGCGAGACAGGACTAGAGTGACTCTCAAGGTGGTCCTAGTGGCATTAAGAAACAGAGAAGAGAAGCAACCCCAGAGAAGCAATTGGTACCTGAGGTGTTGCTGGAAGGGGATTCCCCTTCCAAACTGTAAACAATCCAATCTCTCTCCTCCTCCAGTCTCCCATACACTAAGAAGAATCTCCAATAAAGGTAAGTGTTATGCTGTTAATGTTTCATTCATCATTTCCCATTGTATTGTTTATGTACTACATGTATATTTCATGTAAAAAAATTTTTTGTTTTAATACTTCTGAGTGTCAGAAACGGATTAATTGTATTTACATTATTTCTTATGGGGAAAATTGATTCGCAAATCGTAAATTTCGTTTATAGTAGCTCCTCCAGGAACGGATTAATTACGAAAAACGAGGGACCACTGTAGTAGGTTTTGTCAGTGTTAAGCGTAAGTTTATTGGCTGTCATCCAAGTCGATATTTTGAGCAGCTCCTTGTTAACATTGGTGTTGAGGGTGGCAAGATTAGGGTGAGAGATGACGTAAGTCGTGTCATCAGCAAAGAGAATGGGGTTCAGGTGTTGGGATACGTTTGGAAGATCATTGATGTATATGAGGAAGAGCAGGGGACCAAGGACACTTCCCTGCGGAACTCCAGTATCAAGTAGCCGTGTTGATGATGCTGTTTTTAATGGTGACATACTGATACCTATTAGTAAGGTAGGATTTGAAATATGCAAGCACATGGTCTCTTATACCGTAATGGTCAAGTTTGTGGAGTAGGATACCGTTGTCTACTGTGTCAAAAGCTTTTCTTAGGTCAATAAAAATTCCTAGTGGATATTCCTTATTTTCCAATGCTGTGTAAAGCAGATCTAGCAGTTTTATAATTGCATCATTAGTGCTTTTATTTTTCCTGAATCCAAATTGGCAGGGGTTGAGTATGTTTTGTGCTGTTAAATATGAATATAGTCTCCTGTGCATGAGTTTCTCAAAGATTTTGGATAGCAATGGTAAGTTTGATATTGGCCTATAGTTGTTTAAATCTGTAGGGTCACCACCTTTATGTATTGGTGTAACCCTTGCTGTCTTGAGTAGTTTCGGGAAGGTGCTAGTTTCTAGTGACTTGTTAAAAAGTAATGAAATAGCATGCGAATTGACATGGGCCACTCGCTTGTACAATAATGGTGGGACATGAGACAGATTCCCTGAGTTATTTTTAAGTGACTTTATAATCTCGGTGACTTCCGCGGGCTCAGTTGGTACAAGATAGAAGGAATTTGGGAAATTCCCATCTAGGTAGTCCCCGGCACGGGCATTGATACATGGGATTTTATTGGCGAGATTAGATCCTATGGTTGAGAAGAAGTCGTTTATCTTGTTAGCTGTGTCAGTGGGATGTCCATCTTACTGCTGTGAAATTGTCTGCCAAGGAGCACCAGTATGCATTCACCTCCTGACATGGTAAGGGAAGGTAGTACTAATACTTTCCACTCACCTCTTGTCGGGGAGCACAGCAGCGGTTGGAATTATTCCTCCATGATAATCCTTTAACTGATTTATGTGATATGCATGGTCTGACTTTCTTTTTTCTTGGCGTGCGTACCAGATACTTAATACTTACCTCTTGACATGGTAAGTGAAGGTAGTATCAGTACTTAACACTCATCTCTTGACATAGTAAGTGAAGGTAGTACCAGTACTTAACACTCATCTCTTGACATAGTAAGTGAAGGTAGTACCAGTACTTCATACCCGTCTTCTCAAAAGGTAGGTGCCAGTTAGAAGATATTAGAAACTATTTATAGAATTACTAATGAAAGTTTTTTTAATATGCAATATTTGGGAGTGGATGTGTCGGCTGATGGGTCTATGAAAGATGAGGTGAACCATAGAAATGATGAAGGAAAAAAGGTGGGTGGTGCATTGAGGTATCTTTGCCTCCATGAATGTTATTCATGGAGGCAAAGAAGGGAATGTATGAGAGTATAGTGGTACCATCATTCATATATGGGTGCAAAGTATGAGTTGTGAATCCTGCCGCAAGGAGGTGGCTGGAGGCAGTGAAGATGTTGTGTCTGATGGCAGTGTGTGATATAATTATTAAGCAGAGAATTCGTACTGTGGAAGTTAGGTGTGGAGTTCTTCTTCTTTCAACGTACCAGCCGTATCCCACTGAGGTGGGGAGGCCCAAAAGAAAAAACTGAAGTTTCTCCTTTTAAATTTAGCAATATATACAGGAGAAGGGGTTACTAGCCCCTTGCTCCCGGCATTTTAGTCGCCTCTTACGACACGCATGGCTTACAGAGGAAGAATTCTGTTCCACTTCCCCATGGAGATAAGAGGAAATAAACAAGAACAAGAATTAGAAAGAAAATAGAAGAAAACCCAGAGGGGTGTGTATATATATATATATGCTTGTACACGTATGTGTAGTGTGACCTAAGTGTAAGTAGAAGTAGCAAGACTTACCTGTAATCTTGCATATTTATGAGACAGACAAAAGACACCAGCAATCCTACCATCATGTAAAACAATTACAGGCTTTCGTTTTACACTCACTTGGCAGGACGGTAGTACCTCCCTGGGCGGTTGCTGTCTACCAACCTACTACCTACAAGGTGTGGAGTTATTAAAAGTATTATTCAGAGGGCTGAAGAGTTGTTGTTCAGGTATTTTGCTCAGTTAGAGAGGATAGAACAAAATAGGATTGCTTGGAGAGTGTATAAATCTAGTGGAGGCAAGGATGGAGAGATGGAGTAAAAGAGGTTTTGTGTTCAAGAGGCTTGGACATACAGCAGACATGTGTGATGATGTTAGATAGGAGTGAGTGGAGATGAATGGTTTTTGGGACTTGATGAGCTGTTGGAGTATGAGCAGGGTAGAGGAGGGGTTTGGGATATTTGCTTTTTATAGTGACCTCTAAACTGTCATACCTGTGTGCCTCTGGCAAGACAGTGATAGTGTGAATGATGGTGAAAGTGTTTCTATTTTGAGTCATTCGGCCTTGGTGGGAGACAACCAGCTTATTAAAAAAAATTATGAGGAACCAAATATGCCAGTCAGCACTGAAAATTAATGACAGAATTTTTTGGAAATGGTTAATAATAACTGTTAACATTGTGGGTATATTATTTTACAAATTTTTTGTCTTTGTCTAGGATGTGCTGCCATTGTTGGCCAAAGAATATGGGTTTGAGTATGAGCTTGTGCAGTACAAGTGGCCCAGATGGCTCCACCAGCAGACTGAGAAACAGCGCATCATCTGGGGATACAAGATCCTCTTCCTTGATGTTCTCTTCCCACTTGACATTAAGAAGATCATCTTTGTTGATGCTGACCAGGTATGTATTTATCTGTAAGTAAAGTAAAAGGACACAAGTGCAACTAATGTGACATTTTATTGTGGCAACGTTTCACTCTCCAGGAGTTTTGTCAAGCTGATACAAACAGTATATGGACACAGAGGGTATATAAAAGCTCAGAGTGAGGTGCAATACTAGTGGTAGTAGTAGTAGTAGTGACAAAAGTTGTAGTAGTAGTAGTAGTAGTACAACATGGTAGAGCAATTAATTCGTACATGAGTAAAAGGATATAAAAGCTATTACTTGGGTAACATAAAAATAGGTTGGACAAATATAGACTGGATAGAGAAGGCCTGTTTCAATGTTCACTCTCTGTAATGTGCTTTGTGTAGTATAACAGGAGAGACTATGTGATGGCAGGCTTTACTGTTTTCAGGAGGATTCTTGCTAAGACTTCAGAGATGGTGAAGCTGCCGTTGTTTTGTTTAATTGTATTCGAAACAGCGATCAGTGCTGATTCGAGGCACTTGCATCTGCGGAAATTAGTTTCTTTGATCACTAATTGGGCGTCCCTGAATTTCATGAGATGATTGGTGGAATTTCGGTGTTGTACACAGGCGTTGTTCAAGTTATCGTTCCTACATGCGTAAATGTGTTCATTGAGGCAGGTGTCGAGGTTTCTTGCTGTTTCACCTACACAAATCTTGTCACAGCCTCCACAGGGTATAGTGTAAACCCCTGCATTGACTGGTTCATGGTGCTTTGATTTTGTCCTGGTTAGATCCTTTATTGAAGTGCTAGAAGCGATGGCAACTCTGGTATTAGCTTGTGAAAGTACTTTAGAAACGTTCAGTGCAACCTGGGAGTGGTGTTGGTGCATGGAGAATTAATGATCTGAAGAGCTCTTTTCTTGCAGTCTTTGATGAAAAAGGAAGGAAAATGTAACTCAGTGAAGGTTTGGTGAATGTATGTACATTCCTTGTCAAGAAACTCAGGACTACAAATTCGGTATGCTCTTAGGAAAAACCCGATGATGATGCCTCTTTTGGTCTTGGTATCTTGACTGGAATAGAAGTGTGTGAGATAATTACTACTACTACTACCACTAGTATTGCACCTCACTCTGAGCCTTTATATACCCTCTGTGTCCATATACTGTTTGTATTGGCTTGACACAGCTCCTCGAGAGCGAAACTTTGCCACAATAAAATGTCACATTAGTTGCACTTGTGTCCTTTTACTTTACACATTGTCGGTAATTCTACCAACATTATTACAATGTATTTATCTGCCATGCATAAACCCACATGGATTTCTGTTATATATTTATGTGAATCATGACTTCTAAATTTCAAATCAAGTTTCAGTAGTGCAGTCAGGATTATAGACTAGAAGGGGGTGCTTATGAATCATAAGATGCTGAAAAAATTATAGACATTGTCTTTAAAAATATTTGATTTTCAGTATGCAAAATTTCTTAGACTATTATGCTTTCATGGTCACTTGTCAGTATTAACCAGTACAGTCAAACCTCGGTTGTCGATTGCATTACTCGTCGAATAAATCGGTTTTCAAATGAGGTGTTCGAGAAATAATATCCTGGTTTTCGTATGTTCTCTTGGTTGTCGATGGACAAGTCTTCGCATGTATGGAATGAGACAAGGTGGCTCAGGTCACATGCTCAAGGAAGACAATGTTTTATTGAGTGGGTTCAGGAGGTCTTTCCTCTCACTGTCAAAAAGTACCTCATTAAAAACAATTGCCTCTCATGGCCCTTTTACTTATGGATAATGCTCCTACTCATGCTCCAAGCTTGGAAAACTAGTTGCTGGTGGAGTTCAGTTTTATAACTGTGAAGTTCTTGCCTCTTAATACCACTCCTCTCATCCAGCCCATGGACCAGCAGGTCATTTCTAACTTTAAGAAACTACACCAAAGCACTTTTTGAAAGGTGCTTTGAAGTCAGTTCGGAAACAAATTTAACCCTCAGGGAGTTCTGGAAGGACTACATTTCAGTATCCTCACCTGCTTGAGGCTTATAGACAAAGCCTGGGAACATGTGGTTAGCATGGTCCCCAGGAAGGCTACCATACCTACCACACCTGACTTTTTACAATAAATACCAGGACCATGCAGTCAGCATATAAGAAATTGTGGCCTGACCGTGGCAGCCAGGGATTTTGGAGGCTTTGACAAGGAGCCTGAACCATTAGAGGATTTTGTGTTCCTGGGAAAGACCTTGGGCCTAGAGGTGACTAAAGATGATGTGGAGGAGTTGGTGGAGAAGAATAGAACTGAACTCATCACAGAAGAACATGTAGACCTTCAGAAGGAGCAGCAACAGATTGCAGAGGAGGAGCTGTCATCAGAGGAAGAGGAAGGAAGGGATGATGTGCCCATTGCACTTGTCAAGGAAATGTGTGCTGAATGGTGTGAAGTGCAGGAGTTTGCTGAAAAATACCATCCAGACAAAGCAGTGGCCATCTGTCTCTAACATGTACATGTACAGTCTCAGTTTAGACAAGTGTTAAAACGGAGCATGAAACAAACCTCACCAGACAGTTTTTTTGTGAGACAAAGAACCAGTGAACCAGAACAAGGGGTTAGTGATGAAAAGAGAAACAACATTGGCTCTCCTCAGACAGGTAAGGGGCAGTTAAATTTTCATTTACTTTACAGTATTTCGGTTAGTTTCATTTAGTATTAATTTTTACAGTTTCCCTGTGCTAGATAATTTTATACAGTGGACCCTCAGTTAACACCTGCATCGGATAGCGCCAAAATCAGATAACGCCTTGCTTTGGCGTGAAAAAATTGGCTCGGATAACAACTAAAAACTCGGTTAGGAGCTTTTGTCCCAGCGGCCTGAGCGGGCCCGGCCACTCACTCCATGTACCAGCCAGTGTGCCATTGTTTACAAAGCCAGTGAGGACGATTCCACGTGTACATGCGATATATTTTGTATTATTCCATTGTTTTTGGTGCTTGTAACTGCTAAATAAGCCACCATGGGCCCCAAGAAAGCTTCTAGTGCCAGCCCCATGGTAAAGAATGTGAGAAACACATATAATTTAAGAAAAAGTTTGTAGAAAAATACGAAAATGGTGGTGGTAGAGGGTGGTAGTGATGGTGGTAGTGGTGGTGGTAGAGGGTGGTAGTGATGATGGTAGAGGGTGGTAGTGATGGTAGTAGAGGGTGGTGGTAGTGATGGTGGTAGAGGGTGGTAGCAGTGGTGGTGGTGGTGGTAGAGGGTGGTAGTGATGGTGGAAGAGGGAGGTAGTGATGGTAGTAGAGGGTGGTAGTGATTGTGGTGGTGGTAGAGGGTGGTAGTGATGGTGGTAGAGGGTGGTAGGGATGGTGGTAGAGGGTGGTAGCAATTGTGATGGTGGTAGAGGGTGGTAGCAATTGTGATGGTGGTAGAGGGTGGTAATGATGGTGGTAGAGGATTGGTAGTGATGGTGGTAGAGGGTAGTGGTAGAGGGTGGTAGCAATGGTGGTAGAGGGTGGTAGCAATGGTGGTAGAGGGTGGTAGTGGTTGTGATGGTGGTATGGTATGATAAGGCATGGTGAGGCTGCCAGTTCTAACAAAAAAGTGGGTGAAAAATATGTGCAGGACTTTAAGGGGTACATAGAGTCTGAAAAATTAAAACCCCAACAAGTGTTCAGTTGTGACAAAACAAGTCTGTTTAGGAAGAAAATGCCAAACAGGACCTACATTACTCAGGAGGAAAAGGCACTTCCAGGACACAAGCCAGAAAAGGACTTGTTACCTGCAGTCTTTATGGAACACCTTCATCCTCTTCCCTCCTCCCATCTCATCACTCATCAACAAGTCCACAATAAAGGTAAGTGTGATGTTGTTATTGTTTTATTTGTCATGTGTCATTGTTTTCTGTGTGGGGAAATGTATATTTCATGTAAAAAAATTATTTTGTTTAATACTTTTGGGCATCTGAAACAGATTAATTGAATTTCCATTATTTCTTATGGGGAAAATTAATTCAGTTAAAGGCTAAATTGGTTAAAGGTTAGCTCTCTGGAATGGATTAAAGGCATTAACCGAGGGTCCACTGTACATTGTTTTATGTAGTAATTAGTACATTATCAGTATGTTATTATATTGTCTTTTGGGGTCTGGAATGGATTAATGCTATTTACATTATTCTTTATAGGAAAAATTGCTTTGGTTGTCGTCGATTTTGGTTGTCGAATCGACATCTGGAATTAATTAAATTTGAAGACTGAGATTCCACTGTACAGTGGACCCCCGGTTTTTGTCTGGTGCGGAAATCGTCCGTATCAGACGCATCCACCCGCCCGGGACGCCACTTCTCATGCTTACCAGACTCAGTGTGCCTGTCTCTTGTTGAGTTAGCAATACTTTACGTGTTCATCCATTGTTTATTGTGCTTGTTTATTGATTGCAATTGTGAAGTAAGCCAATATGGGGTCAAAGAAGCTGAGAAACACAATAAAATTCAAGAAAGAACTTGTGGCAAAATATGAAAGTGGCGTACGTGTGGCCGAGCGATGTATAGGAAGTCGACATCAACAATCAGTTCCATCCTGGCGAAGAAAGCAGAAATCAAGGAAGCTGATGTTGCGAAAGGGGTAAATATGCTAACAAAACAGAGATCACAAAGAATCGAGGATGTGGAGAAGTTGTTGTTGGCATGGATCAACGAAAAACAGTTAGTGGGAGATAATGTTGTGGAGGGGATAATTTGTGAAAAAGCAAGGCACGAAAATGCCTGGAACAAGTGCTGACATCTACAGTTGTCTCACCCTCCACTAACACAGTCCCAGTGGCAGAACCTGAGGACAAATCTGCAAAACACAGGAGGTGCAACAAATCATAGTACACCCTCCCAGGCACCTAGGCTGCGCTCTCGCTGTCACCGGAAGGGGCACACCACCAACAACTGCCTGCGAGATACCAGGTGCAATTACTGCTACAAGAAAGGACATCAGGAGGACCAGTGTCGGAAGAAAAAGGAATTTGACAGACAGGACCACCTGTTTAGAGACCTGTTCTCAGAACAAACCAGCAGGATCTCTGAATTGGTGAACACTCTCACACATCACCCACTCAGCTACTCCTATCTCAGCCCAGCAGGTGGTATTGTGCCTTATACAAGACCACAGACCTACATCCCTGCAGCTGCCTCAGTACCCTACCTCTCTCAAGGGCAGGCACCTTACATGTCTTACACACCCACCACCTCAAGCTGACCACATCATGAGGAGCCAGTCTATCAGCATCCTGTCGGCCAACATTAGAGGTTTCATTACTAATGTTGGAGAGCTCACACATAGTTTTGTGAACACTCGACGTCCCAACATGATAGCTGTTGTTGAAACATTTTTGGACTACAGGACTCCAGAAAATTTTGCAAGAATTGCTGGCTACACCTCATGGATGAGAAGAGACAGGCAAGGGCAAGGAGGAGGTGTTGCTGTGTGCTTCTCTAAAAGTGTTAATGCCCAGCACATTGATGTTGCCACCCCTACTCATCTTGAAATGATATTCTTCAAGCTCTGCATAAACACTAGTACCTCTGTACTAGCATGTGCAATGTACAAACCTCAGTGGCAACATGCAGACCCCATCAACTTCCTAATGGAAAATATGGACTCCCTTCTGCTACAACACAACTGTCAACATATCATAATTGTTGGTGATCTCAACCAACACCTTATACAGAGGGACTTTGATGACCTTCTTGCAGTATTCGACATGAGAAACTTTGTCGATTTCCCTACTCACATCTCTGGCTCCTCTCTTGACCCAGTAGTGAGTGATCTGGCAGAAGCCATAGTCACTTGTCAACCCCTTGGCTACGTTGGATCGTCTGACCACAAGGCTGTTTTTACGACACTTCAGATCCCAACAGAACGAGGTGAGGAGTCCACACGCACAACCTGGCTATGGGAAAGAGGTAATTGGCCAGCCCTTTGCTCTGAGCTCGCCACCACCAATTGGAATGCTCTTCTCCAAGGGGATGTTGACAACCAAGTGAAAGCCTTCACTGGACACATACTTAATCTATAACAAGAACACATTCCTCACCGGCAATATGTGACGAAGCCTACAGATCAGCCTTGATTTGGCTTTCATTGTAGAGAGGCTGCTACTGCTAAGTACAAAGCATGGCGAAGGTATAAGAGACACCATCTATAACAGGAACTTGCACAGGCAAGCCTGTAGGCACATGGGTGACGTTCAAAAGTGGGCCATTGCTAAATGGGAGGTGGACACTAAAAGAAAGCTAGCATCAGGTAGGGTAGGCTCCAAAACCTGGTGGTCCCTGGTCAAGGACAGACAAGGTTATCTGCCTGATGAACTCATTCCACCTCTAAATCGACAGGATGGGACCACCTCTACTAGAAGTCCAAAGAAGGCGGACCTCTTTGCCGAACACTTCGCTACCAAAATGCAAGTTCCTGATCCAGCAAGGGACCCTCCTTGGCTAGCTGCAAGAACTGTGTCAAAACTGTCAGTGGTGACAATAAGGCAGGAGGAGGTGCATTTCCTTCTTAAATCGCTTGACCAAGAAAAGGCTGTGGGCCCAGACAAGTTGAGCCCAAGATTGCTGAGAAGATGTGCAGACCAGCTAGCAGCACCTCTAACTCGCATCTTTCAGCACTGCCTAGCACAGTGTAAATGGCCCTCTCTATGGAAAGAGGCAAATGTAGTCCCTGTTCACAAAAAGAGCAGAGCAGAAATCAGCAACTACAGACCAGTGTCACTCCTGTCAATCACTGGTAAGATCCTTGAGACAATAATCTCAAGACAAATGACAGAGTTTTTTGACTACCACTCACTACTTTGTGATCATCAATATGGCTTCAGGAAAGGTTACTCTGCTGCGGATCTGTTGTTAGGTAAGACACATATGCAACAGTTAGGTATCTTTATTTTGAAATGTTTCGCCTACACAGTAGGCTTCTTCATTCGAGTACAAAAAAGTTGATAGAAGCAGAAGATACTTGAAGACGATGTAATCAGTCCATCACCCTTGAAGTTTTGTGGTGGTCAGTCCCTCAGTCTGGAGAAGAGTATTGTTCCATAGTCTGAAGCAATATGGAGTTGAAGTGACAGGATGGGGCCTTATATAATATGGAGTTGAAGTGACAGGATGGAGCTCCATCCTGTCACTTCAACTCCATATTGTTTCAGACTATGGAACAATACTCTTCTCCAGACTGAGGGGCTGACCACCTCAAAACTTCAAGGGTGATGAACTCATTACATCGTCTTCAAATATCTTCTGCTTCTATCAACTTTTCTGTACTCGACTGAAAAAGCCTAGTGTGTAGGCGAAACGTTTCGAAAAAAAGATACCTAACTGTTGCATATGTGTCTTACCTAACAACCTGTCGGTATTTCATACCATTTTAATGTTCATGCTGATATGTTGTTAAACCTCTCTATTAAGTGGCACCAGTCACTGGATGAATCCAAAGTCAGCTGTATGGTAGCACTGGACATTGCTGGCACTTTCGACTGGGTGTGGCACCAGGGCCTCTTAGCAAAACTTCAAGCGCTGGGAATTGCAGGCTCTACGTTATGTCTCCTCAGTGATTACCTTCATGGTAGATCTCTAAGTGTAGTTCTCAATGGAACGGAATCAGCAAGACATCCTATTGGGGCAAGTGTTCCACAAGGAAGCGTGCTGGGACCATTGTTATGGAATGTCTACTTCAACGACCTTCTTCATCTCATGCCAGAATCACATGCATATGCAAACGACTGTACACTGACATTCGCTTATCCAAGAGAAGAAATGTAATAAAGTTGGTAGAATTACCAACAATATGTAAAGTAAAAGGACACAAGTGCAACTAAGGTGACATTTTATTGTGGCAACGTTTCGCTCTCCAGGAGCCTTATCAAGCCATTACAAACAATACATGGACACAGAGGGTATATATAGGCTCAGAGTGAGGTGCAATACTAGTGGTAGTAGTAGTGACGTAAGTTGTAGTAGTAATACAATATGGTAGAGCAATTAATTCGTACATGAGTAAAAGGATATAAAAGCTATTACTTGGGTAACATAAAAATTGGTTGGACAAATATAGACTGGATAGAAGCAGCCTGTTTCAGTGTTCACTCTCTGTAAGTTGGCTAGGACGGCACTGATGGGGGACCCCATTCCCATGCCATAGGTTTGTTTGTAGAGCTTGTTATTGAAAGAAAAACAGTTGAAATTAACACAGAGTTCAATCAAGTCAAAAAAATCTCCAGGAGGTAGAGGAAGATTAAAGTCCTGATTGACTTTACGTCGTAGAACCTCGATGGCTTTTGTGGTAGGTACTTTTGTGAAGAGGGAAGTCACGTCCAAACTGCTTAGTTTCTTGTTACGGATGGAGAGGTTTCGAATGCATTTTAGAAGGTCGCCTGAGTGTTTAAGATGAGCGGGGCTGATGGTCCCCAGAAGGCAGGAAAGATGTTTGGCAAGAACAAGAAACTAAGCAGTTTGGACGTGACTTCCCTCTTCACAAAAGTACCTACCACAAAAGCCATCGAGGTTCTACGACGTAAAGTCAATCAGGACCTTAATCTTCCTCTACCTCCCGGAGATTTTGTTGACTTGATTGAACTCTGTGTTAATTTCAACTGTTTTTCTTTCAATTACAAGCTCTACAAACAAACCTATGGCATGGGAATGGGGTCCCCCATCAGTGCCGTCCTAGCCAACTTATACATGGAACACCTAGAGTCCGAACACTTCGCCAACATCATCCCTTCAAGCGTCACTTGGTTACGTTACGTGGACGACGTCCTCGCAATAACTGCCAAACGTTTTGATGTACGGAATCTTCAGGCAAGGCTCAACGCAGTTGAACCGGCGATCCAGTTTACACTAGAAGAAGAGTCCCATGACAAGCTACCTTTCCTCGACGTCCTCATTCACAAAGTAGACAACAACCTAAGATTTCAAGTTTATCGGAAACCTACCAATAAAAATGATCTCACACACTTCTATTCCAGTCAAGATACCAAGACCAAAAGAGGCATCATCATCGGGTTTTTCCTAAGAGCATACCGAATTTATAGCCCTGAGTTTCTTGACGAGGAATGTACATACATTCACCAAACATTCACTGAGTTATATTTTCCTTCCTTTTTCATCAAAGACTGCAAGAAAAGAGCTCTTCAGATCATTAATTCTCCACGCACCAACACTACTCCCAACAAAGTTATAATTCTTCCCAACAGCCAGGTTGCACTGAACGTTTCTAAAATACTTTCACAAGCTAACACCAGAGTCACCATCGCTTCTAGCACTTCAATAAAGGATCTAACCAGGACAAAATCAAAGCACCGCAAACCAGTCAACGCAGGAGTTTACACTATACTCTGTGGAGGCTGTGACAAGATTTACGTAGGTGAAACAGCAAGAAACCTCGACACCCGCCTCAATGAACACATTTACGCCTGTAGAAATGATAACTTGAACAACGCCTGTGTACAACACCGAAATTTCACCAATCATCTCATGAAATTCAGGGACACCCAATTAGTGATCAAAGAAACTAATTTCCACAGACGCAAGTGCCTCGAATCAGCACTGATCGCTTATTCGAATACAATTAAACAAAACAACGGCAGCTTCACCATCTCTGAAGTCTTAGCAAGAATCCTCCTGAAAACAGTAAACCCTGCCATCACATAGTCTCTCCTGTTATACTACACAAAGCACATTACAGAGAGTGAACATTGAAGCAGGCTGCCTCTATCCAGTCTATATTTGTCCAACCTATTTTTATGTTACCCAAGTAATAGCTTTTATATCCTTTTACTCATGTATGAATTAATTGCTCTACCATATTGTATTACTACTACTACTACAACTTACGTCACTACTACTACCACTAGTATTGCACCTCACTCTGAGCCTATATATACCCTGTGTCCATGTATTGTTTGTAATGGCTTGATAAAGCTCCTGGAGAGCAAAACATTGCCACAATAAAATGTCACATTAGTTGCACTTGTGTCCTTTTACTTTACAAGAGAAGAAATGCCAGCTGCTCTAAGCTATATCAATCACCAGCTGAGAGCTATATCAGCTTGGGGAAATAGATGGCAAGTAACATTTGCACCTGAGAAAATGCAAATGATGATTGTCTTTAGGCACCATGATGGTAATGCTGGTGCAGTAGTGAGGATGAATGGGAGGGTGTTGGCACCTGGAGAAGACGTTGATATCCTTGGGGAGAAGTTTGACTCGAAACTAACCATGAAGAACCATGTTGTAAATCTTGCAAACAAGGCAGCTAGGAAGCTTACAGCACTTTGCCGTATCTCGCATCTGCTTGAAAGTAGGGGTTGCAAGATTCTGTACGAGGTACAAGTACGCTCACACCTTGAGTATGCTCCACTTTCTTGGTTTGCCTGCCCCCCTCTCATCTGCGACTGCTTGACAGAGTAGAGAACAGAGCAAGACATCTCATCTCTCACCTGGACCCATCCTGGATAGATCTGTCATTTCAGCAGAGCCTTCAACACAGGAGGGATGTGGGTGGCCTTATTGTTATGTACAAGGCCAATATTATGAAAGTACCACACTTGGCTACACTTCGAGGACAGCGCAAAACAAGCTTTTATGCCATAAGACATGCAGAAAGTAGCAACTTCACTCTGGCTGTACCCTTCTCCGGAACATCACTCCATCTGAGATCATATACACCCAGGATGACTCGATTATGGAACACATTCGTACAGCATAATTATGTCAACGAGGTAAAGTAAGTTGATCAAATGAAAATGCTGGCCCACAGATGGCTCCAACTTTATCCTGTTCCCTACTTGTATGTCTCATAACAATAAAAATACTTTCAAATGAGCTGATGCAGGTAACAGCTCTTAGCTTGCCAATAAAGTTAGGAATCCTTAACCTGTAAATAGCTTGTCAATAAAGCTAGGGATCCTTAACCTAACCTTGTCAAACCCTGTGTAAAAAAAAAAAAGAGAAAGAGATAGATTGATAGAGATAGATTGAGATAGATTGAGAGAGATAGAGAGAGATAGAGGTAGAGATAGAGGTAGAGATAGAGGTAGAGATAGAGGTAGAGATAGAGGTAGAGATAGAGGTAGAGATAGAGGTAGAGATAGAGATAGAGGTAGAGATAGAGGTAGAGATAGAGGTAGAGATAGAGGTAGAGATAGAGGTAGAGATAGAGGTAGAGATAGAGGTAGAGATAGAGGTAGAGATAGAGGTAGAGATAGAGGTAGAGATAGAGGTAGAGATAGAGGTAGAGATAGAGGTAGAGATAGAGGTAGAGATAGAGGTAGAGATAGAGATAGAGGTAGAGATAGAGATAGAGGTAGAGATAGAGATAGAGGAGATAGAGATAGAGGTAGAGATAGAGATAGAGGTAGAGATAGAGATAGAGGTAGAGATAGAGATAGAGGTAGAGATAGAGGTAGAGATAGAGGTAGAGATAGAGGTAGAGATAGAGGTAGAGATAGAGGTAGAGATAGAGGTAGAGATAGAGGTAGAGATAGAGGTAGAGATAGAGGTAGAGATAGAGGTAGAGATAGAGGTAGAGATAGAGGTAGAGATAGAGGTAGAGATAGAGGTAGAGATAGAGATAGAGATAGAGATAGAGGTAGAGGTAGAGATAGAGATAGAGATAGAGATAGATATATATATATAAAATATAGATATATATATATATATAGATATATATATATTATATATATATATTATATATATATATATATATATATATATATATTTATATATAGTTTTAAAAATGCAGTATTAGAATGTGGGGCAGAAGTTTGTGGTTATAGGAGGGTGGGGGCAGGAGGAAAGAGGAGTGATTGGTGGAATGATGAAGTAAAGGGTGTGATAAAAGAAAAAAAGGTAGCTTATGAGAGGTTTTTACAAAGCAGAAGTGTTATAAGAAGAGCAGAGTATATGGAGAGTAAAAGAAAGGTAAAGAGAGTGGTGAGAGAGTGCAAAAGGAGAGCAGATGATAGAGTGGGAGAGGCACTGTCAAGAAATTTTAATGAAAATAAGAAAAAATTTTGGAGTGAGTTAAACAAGTTAAGAAAGCCTAGGGAAAATATGGATTTGTCAGTTAAAAACAGAGTAGGGGAGTTAGTAGATGGGGAGATGGAGGTATTGGGAAGATGGCGAGAATATTTTGAGGAACTTTTAAATGTTAAGGAAGAAACAGAGGCAGTAATTTCATGCACTGGTCAGGGAGGTATACCATCTTTTAGGAGTGAAGAAGAGCAGAATGTAAGTGTGGGGGAGGTACGTGAGGCATTACGTAAAATGAAAGGGGGTAAAGCAGCTGGAACTGATGGGATCATGACAGAAATGTTAAAAGCAGGGGGGGATATAGTGTTGGAGTGGTTGGTACTTTTGTTTAATAAATGTATGAAAGAGGGGAAGGTACCTAGGGATTGGCAGAGAGCATGTATAGTCCCTTTATATAAAGGGAAAGGGGACAAAAGAGACTGTAAAAATTATAGAGGAATAAGCTTACTGAGTATACCAGGAAAAGTGTACGGTAGGGTTATAATTGAAAGAATTAGAGGTAAGACAGAATGTAGGATTGCGGATGAGCAAGGAGGTTTCAGAGTGGGTAGGGGATGTGTAGATCAGGTGTTTACATTGAAGCATATATGTGAACAGTATTTAGATAAAGATAGGGAAGTTTTTATTGCATTTATGGTTTTAGAAAAGGCATATGATAGAGTGGATAGAGGAGCAATGTGGCAGATGTTGCAAGTATATGGAATAGGTGGTAAGTTATTAAATGCTGTAAAGAGTTTTTATGAGGATAGTGAGGCTCAGGTTAGGGTGTGTAGAAGAGAAGGAGACTACTTCCCGGTAAAAGTAGGTCTTAGACAGGGATGTGTAATGTCACCATGGTTGTTTAATATATTTATAGATGGGGTTGTTAAGGAAGTAAATGCTAGGGTGTTTGGGAGAGGGGTGGGATTAAATTATGGGGAATCAAATTCAAAATGGGAATTGACACAGTTACTTTTTGCTGATGATACTGTGCTTATGGGAGATTCTAAAGAAAAATTGCAAAGGTTAGTGGATGAGTTTGGGAATGTGTGTAAAGGTAGAAAGTTGAAAGTGAACATAGAAAAGAGTAAGGTGATGAGGGTGTCAAATGATTTAGATAAAGAAAAATTGGATATCAAATTGGGGAGGAGGAGTATGGAAGAAGTGAATGTTTTCAGATACTTGGGAGTTGACGTGTCGGCGGATGGATTTATGAAGGATGAGGTTAATCATAGAATTGATGAGGGAAAAAAGGTGAGTGGTGCGTTGAGGTATATGTGGAGTCAAAAAACGTTATCTATGGAGGCAAAGAAGGGAATGTATGAAAGTATAGTAGTACCAACACTCTTATATGGGTGTGAAGCTTGGGTGGTAAATGCAGCAGCGAGGAGACGGTTGGAGGCAGTGGAGATGTCCTGTTTAAGGGCAATGTGTGGTGTAAATATTATGCAGAAAATTCAGAGTGTGGAAATTAGGAGAAGGTGTGGAGTTAATAAAAGTATTAGTCAGAGGGCAGAAGAGGGGTTGTTGAGGTGGTTTGGTCATTTAGAGAGAATGGATCAAAGTAGAATGACATGGAAAGCATATAAATCTATAGGGGAAGGAAGGCGGAGTAGGGGTCGTCCTCGAAAGGGTTGGAGAGAGGGGGTAAAGGAGGTTTTGTGGGTAAGGGGCTTGGACTTCCAGCAAGCGTGCGTGAGCGTGTTAGATAGGAGTGAATGGAGACGAATGGTACTTGGGACCTGACGATCTGTTGGAGTGTGCGCAGGGTAATATTTAGTGAAGGGATTCAGGGAAACCGGTTATTTTCATATAGTCGGACTTGAGTCCTGGAAAT